>NC_141135.1:106859138-107017680 GCF_053477565.2 Lygodium microphyllum
TAAGCCTTTTGCTCATTACTATAACCTAATAAAATACATTTTGTGCTTTTTGGTTTTAACTTGTTCATATTATCCTTTGGAACATGTGGATAATATTCACATCCAAAATTTTAGAGTGCAAGATGGATGGTTTCTAACCAATATACGAGTTGTGAGGAGGTTTTTCCTTCAAAGCACTTGCATAACTTTGATTAAGATTGGGAGATATCAAAGAAGTGTGTTTAAAATGAGAAAAAGAAAATTACATGAAGGAGATGGATTCTCCCAAGAGTTTTATAGGACATTTTAGAAAACATGTAAAGATGATTTGTGTGTAGCTCTTAATGTATAACAAATGGGACTTTTTTGTCCAAAGCTATGAATGATGGTATTATAAAGCTAATCTCCACAAACACAAGGAAGCAAATGTGTAAAGACTAGAGACTAATCACCCTTCTCAATGCTTCCTACAAGATTCTTGCAAAAGGTGTTGGTGGCTAGAATTAAATTTTTGTTCTCGTTGTTTGAGGGAACACACAAGTTGCACTTTGGTTTTTTTTACCAAAAAAAAAAATCATGAGGCAATCCTGAATTTGATTTTAGATCTAGATTATGCCTTTCCTTTAGGCACAAACTCTATCATGATAAATCTCAACCTTAGATAAAGCTTATGATCATGTCAAATGGGATTTTGTCATCCTTGCACTAGAGAAAATGGGTTTGAATCTATCTTTTGCGGGATGTTTAAAGAACCTTATTTGTTAAGGTTAGGATAAATGCTATTGAAGTACAATGTTATTTGTCTATGTTTGAAGTTTATAATTGTTTTGCCGATGTTTCAAGTATAAAATTAGCATTAATAAGATATAAGTTTTGAGGCTATGAAATCAAGATTATCTTGGGATATTGCACACTTGAGTTTAAGAGATATTAGACTTTAAAAAAATAAATAGGTATTCATGCTATCGGATGGCAACTAGCATTAGATTGAAGTAGCACGTTTTATGGATAGCTCAAAAGATAATCTAGATGATGGAATATTGGGCCAATCCCCCCCTTCACCTATTAGGTAAGTTGGTAGTCTTGAAGCATGTTTTGCAATCTTATTGTCTCTTTGTAGCAATGGTGTTTCCCTTCACACCGTCATCTTGAGATTAGATCAAGATCTTTATAAATTTTTTGTGGAATAATGATTCATGCAATAATTGGCATTTTTCTCCTGGCCCCAAGTGCAAGCCGAAAAAATCGATTGGTGGTTTGATAGCATTAGATCCTTAGTGGATACACTCTCTCAAATTAGTCTTAAATGGTTGCAGAAGCTTCAAGGGTCAGAGTAGCACTGGGCAATTTAATGAGATCTTGGATCTCTTTGGCACTAGTAAAAAATAAATGTTGTCTTCGTTTGTAGTGGTTCAATCTCGGCTCAATAGACTTCTATTTTGGGAGGATAAAATTAGGATCAAGGTCTCAATGCAACTATTGATTGATGCATGGAATGACACTCTTTCTTAAATGGTTTGGGCCCCCCCATAAAAGGGGGATTCTTCTCTTAATTTATCTATTTGGTTTACTACAACTACTTTGGATAATAAAGCTTTTTTTTTGGCTCTGCCTCAGAAAGACTTTTAACCTTCATTGTAGAGGATTGATGGTTTGGAATGATATCTGGGATGCCAAAATCTTGATTAGATTCCTATGGAGATGATCAAGCAAAAGTTTTTCCTAAATGAGAAAGAATCACTTCGACGAGTTCAGGCTCTTTCAGGAGTGGCCATCTTCACCAAGAGTCAAAGTGGATTTTCCTTGGAATCAACTCTACATTGATGGGATTCTGGTTGTGATAAATGTCCACCCTATCCCAGATAATCCTAAAGAAGATTGGGTTAATGTTAATTACAGATTGAGACGTTGAGAGAGGTGGTAAAATTGAGATGCAATGTTACACTTATCAAATAAAGAAATACACCATACAACTTGGGGCATATTAATAAAATGATATAATGTATGTTTGGGGTGGACCGTCTTTTAAGGGCCAACCTACATCCAAGTATAGAGAAGACTTCGGTAAACTCTTGTATGGAAGGCAATCACTTGATATAGGCAGCAAAAAAGAGGGTTAAAAAAGGAAGGTGAGACATGCGTCTCACTTTGATATAGGATGCCCAAGTTTTACTAGACTTGTCGGTCCTCTACTTAGGAAGTCTAGTCTGAGTGTGGGAGTCGCGCTACCCTGTGACCAGTGGAGAGAGAGAGAGAGAGGAGAGAGAGAGAGAGAGAGAGAGAAGGGATCAGTCCTGTAGGAAGCACATTTCAGAGCACATGGAGAGGCTGCCAGGCGGCGGGATGTGACGCCAGGAGACGCGGCGGAGCTTCGGGTCGATGTCGCCGCGCCAGATGCTGAGGAGGCTGGCCGGGGCGGAGTCCTGCAGAATATCCCCGCTGCTGCAGACGGTGGCGTACACGCGGCCGCAGCCGGCGAGGGCCAGGACCAGCCGGTGCGCGCAGGCGAAGCGATCGGAGCGGCGGCCGGCGAGGAGGCGGCCCTCGAGGGGGCGCCACTCCTTGTGGACCGCGTCCAGCACAGTCAGGAGGCCGTCCCGCAGGTCCAGTTCCCCGGCCAGCACGTGGCTGCAAGGGGGCCCGCCGAACTCCCAGTCCCGCCACGCCCCCGCCGCCGCGTCGTACACGCGCCAGAAGCTTGCCAGCTCGCCCTTCGCCACGGAGCGGTACCCGAAGGCCAGCGCCTGCCGCTCACCGGCTACCGCCGCCAGCCCCGTGTAGGTGAACGACCGCGACGGCGTGACTCGCGGCAGGACCTCCCACGCGTCGCGGTCGACGTCGTAGACCTCCGGCAGCGGCTCCGGCGTCCAAACCTCCCTGTCCTCCGCCTCGTCTTCTTCCGAGCCCTCCAGCTGTTGCGAGCGGATTGCTGCGGGGCGGCGCCGCGGGTCGTCCTCCTCTTCCGAGTTTCCGGCCAGTTGTCGTGAGGCGACTGGCCGCGCGGCGCGCTGCTTGTTGTGCGACGACGCTCCCCCCACTGCGTATATCTTCCGGCCGACGGCCTTGCAAAGGAAGAGAGACTTGGCGGTGTGCATCCTGGCCGCCCTCTGCCACCGCCACAGGCCGCCCCCGACGTCCAGCACGTGCACGTCGGCGCTTACCACATTCGTGCTGGGATCCCAGCCCCCCATCACGTACACTTTCCTCCCCACGCTCGCCGCCCCGCAGTCGTGCAGCACCCTCAGCGGCCTCCTTGCCCCTGGCACCGGGGGCAGCGCCCTCCACCTGCAATTCCCGGCCTCCCCGTCCTCCTCCAGTATCGACACGCACTGCGGCTGCAGCATCATACTACCTTTCACCCTTACCATCGCCTGACCCCCGCCATTGTACCCCGACTGCTTATTCATCTGATGCACCACAATCAAGCCCCCGATCGCCTCCCTCCCCTGCGCCTGCCTCGTCAGCGCGCAGTACCTTTCCGGCCTCTCCAGCGCCCGCCGCCACGCCTTGCTCACAGCCCTCACCCTCGGCCGCGTGTGCCATGGAAGCCTCGGTATCAAGCAGTCCGCCACCACACTGTTCGGAAGCCCCGGTATCAGCAGCTTCTCGTCGTCGTCGTCGATCTGATCAAGCTGATCACATTCCGGTCGCCAATTCCCATGATGAACTAAAGCTGGAGCGGTTTCTGTGAGCCGGCGCTTCGAAGAACGCTGCATCAGCACAGCCTCTTCACCGATCTCGGCGGCAAGCAGCGTGCGATTGTGAGCTAGCTTGCTGCTGGACAGAGTTCTTCACTGATCACGGCGCAAGTATAGTGGCACGATGAGAGGGCAATCAGCTCATATAGCTGCTAGCTGCTGACAATTCAATGGAAGTGAATCGCGATAGCCTAATGGATTGCTAGTGAAGCTGAGTCCTTTAAACTGAGAGTAATACAGGCTATATTGATCACAGATTCACAGGTAGCTTTTGCGCACCAAGCTGATTATCTACTCCTGTCGGCAAGTAACATGTGTTGCGAATGGAATGGCAGCTACTCCCCCCCTCGAGTACAATCAGGACGATCCAAAATGTGTCCATATAATAAAGCTTCAATGGTGATCAAAGAAAACAGGGTTTCGAATTAGGAAAGGCATGTGGGCTATTGTGAACGACTGTCAACAAGTGGGATCATCTAATTTGTAGACAGGGTAAAAGGAAAGGTTGATGATTTTAATGTGATGACGGACAGCTCGTATTCACATTTGATTCGGATTGTCTCCCCCCTCGCAGGATTCTGGCATGTGCGTTTTTTAGGCATATATCTGTGTGCGTCTTGTAGGAGCCTTCTGCGCAGCTGCAGCTGCCCATCTGGACTCACGAGTCACGAGTCTCTTTCCCCCCGTCTCTCTCTCTCTCGCGTCCGAAAAAGGTCTGTCGCGACTCTTACCTACTGTCTCTCCCATGAAGTGAGTGCGTGAAAACGTTGATGTCACTCGAAACGTCATTAGCAATACGTCAAAGTCTAAAAAGGGCTTGATGAGTTGGTCGCGTATAGAAAAACTCTTAACTCCCGAGTCCCTGTAGATAAACTCTTAACTCCCACATTGTTTTTTCCTAAAATGCAAATAGTATTGATATTTCTATCAGAAAGTAATATTTACATCTGCATCTCTAGGATGCTCGAGGTTTTAGCCAAAAAGGCTATTGCCTTGTCCTTACATAACTCTTTGGTTTCTTCAACATTTTCAAACTTACCTTGTACACATGGGCTCTCTTCCTCATCTTCCCTAAAGGGTGGATACTTCCCTCACTACCTCTTCATGTACCTTGCTGGTCTGCATTCTACTAGCTTTGGCCCTTACCACTCTATTCCTATTGGCCCAAATGGCTTTGAGAGTTATGGCTCTAACTATGTTCCATAACTTCAAAGTCTCTTCATTCCATTTCCCTTTGTCACCAAACAGAGATGTCTTCATCCTTACATCCGCACTTAGTCCTGCTCGATTGAGCCTTGTTTGACTCCTCCCCAAATAGCTTGTGTTGTTGCGCAGTGCCAGAGCACATGCAACATGGACTCCTTGTTCTTAGCACACATCCTACAAAGACTACCTATATTCTTCAATCATAAACTTGCCCAATCTATCTTTGGTTGGTAGCTTTCTAGTGCACACTTTCCAAAGCTAGTTTGGGAGTTGTTGCTCCTATTCTTCCTTGAGAGCTAAGAAAGCTTCCACCTTTCAAGCTTCAAAATCCTTCCTTCCACTCGCTTGTAGGGCTTCTCTCCCTCTCTTGGTTATGAAGCGCTTAAGGACTAGTTCTTTACAGACTTGCCAAGTGGGCCATGCTTCGGTCTTAATCTCCAGTGCCTTCTTTAAACACTCCATCTTTGGTTGAGTTAGCCTATATGCCTCCATGAGCTCCTCAACTTGCTTGAATTCTTCCCACTTCAGGCTCTATACATCTTTCTACCTTATTAGACCCTTTTTGTATATAGCTATAATATTTCTGGCCATGTGAAGTCTCGGGAAAATAATAAGGTTGCTTTGAGGTTTGGGATGGGATAGTCTAAACTAATGCACTCTCTACTGAGCCCAAACGAGACACAACTTTACGAAACCGCGTATTTCTCATAGGAACCTCCTCTTGGGAGGAGGATAAGGGATAAATATGGCATTTAATGCAAAAAATTTTTACCTTTTCCCTCAGCCGAAGCATGGCTGAGGGAAGGGGATGGTGCTAAAATGGGTTAGTGTTGAGGTGGAGGGGAGGGATCACATGCAAGATCCACGTGGAGAGGGAGGCCTTACCCCCCCTCTTCCCATAAATACTCCTCTTCTAATGACGAGGAGAGGCGGAAGAGGGTGATACCCATAGTTCGTGAGGGAGACGACTGCAACAACTGCTGCCGTGTGGAGGACAAATTGTTGTGCCGTGGAGGGAAGGGCGAGGAGATAAGAGGCTACGGCCCTTCTACGCATGTCACTGGCCCCCTGTTAGCTGTTGCAGGGCCCTTGAGGCCGCCGACTGGAAGCTCCTCCCTCCTCGGTCAATAACGCTGCACACCCCTCCTCTGGGCCTTCGGCCATAGTTGCCAGATGCTGCCTGGGCCCTCCGAACGGCGCTGTCCCCCTGCCTTCTGCTGAAATGATAGCCGTGGGCTGACGTACTGCGCCGCCACCCAAGCGGACGTCTCAGCCTACCTCCCCCCCTGTCCTGTTGAACGGGCCCTGGGCCACGATCTTAACCACCCCCTCTGATTACCTGCCATGCACTGAAACGGCCTCGGACTACCACAATCGTAACCACACGCCCCCCATTTTTCGTGGGGCCCCATGAGAAAGAGTAAGAAGAGGGGAAGTAGAGGGAGAGAAGGAGAAGAAGAGAAGGAGTAGGAAAGAAGTAGAGGGTGGGAAAAGATACAGAAGAGAAAGAGAGGAGTGAAGGAGAAAGAGTAGTGTGAAAGAAGGAATAGGGTGGGAAAAGATAAAGAAGAGAAAGAGAGGAGTGAAGGAGAAAGAGTAGGGTGAAGGAAGGAATAGGGTGGGAAAAGATAAAGAAGAGTAAGAGAGGAGTAAAAGAGGAAGAGTAGAGAAGGAATAGAGGGAGGTAGAAGAGAAAAAAAAGAGAGAAAAAGAGGAGTGAAGGAGGAAGAGTAGGGAAGGAGAAGGAAAAAGGTAGAGGAAGTGCAAGAAAAGAGAATAATTTCCTTCTATACCTTTTACCCCAAGCCCTAAGTTCTCCAAAGGTTCATGTGGTTACAAAACCACACTCACCCATAAAATTTTTGCCAAGTATATACCCTATAGGGCCTTCTTAGGCTTTATAAATCTTTTCCTCTCCGAAGAAGCTAAGAACCTAAAGGTCCTATCATTCCTTCTCGTGATCAACCATTTAAACGGCACCTTGCCTCGAAAGAAATCCGGAAGAAAGAGTAAAAGCTACCTTCACGTTCAAACTGCGATGCCGCCTAAGAAAGTCCAAGGAGTAGCTGCGGGAGGGTCATCTCCTGGTATCCATGTGGATATCTCACCCCAAAACCAGGTTTTTCCTTCTTGGCTTTAAATCGGTTTTAAGTCAATCATGTAGAGGGAAATTGTTAGGGATAGGATATATTTTTTCGAGTTATTTACAATGAAGGAGTTTAGTTTAATTGAACAAATGATAATGTATAGAACATAGTTTCCTTCGAATAGCATCATGCATTATAACGAATTACGAGCAAGATTATCTACTTACTATAGTAGTATATTTCAGTTAAATCCTGAAGGTATAAAAATTGTATCTTGCACCATTAGGCCTATTCCTTTTTGCAACGAATCATTGTAAATGATTAAATTCATGAAAGGTTTCTTTCGTTGCTCAAATTACTAGGAAGTTATCATTGCTAATTGCATATCTTAGCAAGGAAATGATTGTTATTTGGCATGAGTTTCGTCTGCAAAAGGAAGATTAAATTGAATTGTACCGACTGAAAAATCAATTATCACAAGGATAACAAAACCGTGACGAGGTGATCAATATTACCTTCCAAAAGATAACCAAACCAATCTAAACTTAGAAATACCATGCTGCAAAAATATGCCTTGGAAATGATTTAAAGACCAAAGAAATGTTTATACCTTAAGCACTTGACTACTTTCCTTATTGTAGGGTCAATAAATTCGTAACGATAAAGGACTAGGGTTTGTCCCTGAGGTTCTTAAAAAGAAACCCTAGGTTCGACATACGTCAGCTTAAAGAAACTAAAACGGATTATTTCAACGCAGGACTTGGGCAGCAAGTACGAAGTCATGTAGTCTTGTGACTGATTCAACCTCAACAAGGATGGCAGATCCTTACTCAAGTTATCTTGCAAATGGATATATTCTTGGATATCCTTCTAAATAAGGAAAGTTATAAACCGGAAACTAAAGTATCTAATGAACTTTAGGGTTGACCAAGTCCGGTTAATAAGGTACACCATAGCCCGGAATATAAAGGATCTTGCCAAGTTACAAGACATCTTGGAAACGAGTGCTGATACACTCAAAAGGAAAGAATAATTCCTTAGCAGTTTGCCAAACAACCCGGTCGATTTAATGGAAATGTTTGTGCTTGCTAGAGATTTTTTAGCACTGTTTGAATTATGAATTACAAATTAAATGAATACCTATACTTCAAGTTGAAGACATGAAAGGAGAGGCAATTTCAGTTACCCCCGACTGCCTGCCTGACCCTAACCAAGGGGGTTGTTGACTGCACCGGGAACGTGGACCAAACCCGCTGCGAGAGGTCTCTCCGTTGAGCTCTACTTGGAGCACGAGGACGCTTGGGTGCCAGGGGGGCTCTGGCCGCCGTAAATCCCTCGCCTTCCAGGTCTTGCACAAAAGGCTAACGTGACTCGGGATTGGATCTTGAGGCCCACATACTAGTCTACGGGCAGAAGCTTGGAATAGTGATCACTGTGCATTACTGAATAGCCTTCGGGCAGATTATGGACAAGCCTACAGGCAAAACTCCTTGTATTTCAAAGATAAAATGATGAAATGTTAATAAAGAACTTGTTTGATATTGTTTTTCTATGTCATGTGACAAGATTACGTGAAGGAACCAGTGCTTAACGGGTTAATTAAAGAAGCTGATTGTTATATGTCAAATTAATGTGTTAGATAATTACATAACTAAAACAAACCGAGGAAAGTGCGGAGGATGGGCCATGGGTCCGTCCTACAGTTGGGTGGTCCTGGTTAGCCGAGAACTTTTCTCAAAATCTCGAAGAACAGTGGGATGATCGTCAAAGAAAACAAATAACGGAAGCGATGACCTAGGATTATGCCTTTACCGATTTACGTTGTTTTAGGGGAACGGAATGGGACTATGCCTTATGGCAGAGAGGTTGAGCTTTGCACCCCTCTCGTTTCCCATTTTCCTTGAACCAAGTGCAACGTAAATCCGCTTCGGATCTGGCGTTTCTGCGTAAAGCAGTACGCTTGGGTCTGATGCTAGTTGTTGTTAGATAATGACCAATCAGGATAACCCTAATTCCGGATGATCCTAAGTGGGAATGGCTAGGATACTTCCGTTGCGTGGCAGACGCGGAATGACCTAGATCGCAAATCCCGTAACATTCCATGGGAGTACCGGGCGAAGCTTTCTAGACATTCTTTCCGATGGACTGCTAAGACGTGTCCTGGATGATACGAAGAGGACGTGTTACAGTTGATATCAGAGCCAACCAACAACGGAATTGTTTTTATGAGATCTCAATAAAATGAAGTAAAGAAATTGTTGCTATCCAAACATTTCCTTACCTTCAATGCTATCTTGCAGAGTTACGAAGCGTGGAACAAGTTTTTGGTATTTCGGGTCATGTTTATGACTGCAATGCATTCTCCGCTTTATAGACAAAGAATTGGGATGATGAACATCCTGGAGCAGATTTATAATCCATCACCTCTTTATATAGAACGAAGATGGACGGGGTCTTCTGGAATCTACTATATAGCCATCCACCGATTTGCTTATCTACAAACCAACCTAAAGAGGATCAAGTGGTTGGAAGACTTGAAAGTCGTGAAGCTGTTCGTTTTTGTGGAAGCTCACGTAAATTTGACTTTACATATCCAAGGTCGAAGGGTTGAGATTAACTCATATGTATATGAGGAAGTAACCCGTGTAATCCCCGCTGACAGGATTAAAGTGTTGGGCCGCCATGAGAAGTATGGATTCCAACGGAAAGGGTATCCTGAACTTCCAATGACTTATCGATTCCTAAAGATCCATGACCCAAAACCCTACTATTACTCAGTTCCTGTAGATAAATGCAATACAATGTTGTTCTCCCCAAACTAAATGTAACGATTGGCTTATCATCACATGAAACGTTGTATTTGAAAGGGCTATGCCCATGTAAATACAAATAAAGACTTCTTTTTATCAATATCTGGCTATGCATAAGAGCTGTTAAAAAAGATAAGTAGCTACATTGTTTACGAGATAGCTGAACTTAAAATGAAAGATAAGCTAACGTCGATTATCATATAATAACGTTAAGAAAACCTTTATTCAGGCACAACCCCAGGTACAGGTTCCAAATTTGCCTCCTACATCAAGTACTGTTGTGATCCAGGAGAAGAAATTCCTCCTCAAGCAGATAAAGCCACCCGAGTTTGATGGGAGAGGCAGGTTTGTTCAGGCTGATGCTGAAATTTGGATTGAATCCATGGAGGATTACTTTGAAGCAGCCGGTACTGCACCCACCAATCAGGCTATGCTCACCAAGTTAAAGCTCACCGGCGAAGCCAGACTTTGGTGGAAGCAATGGTGCAGGGATCAAGGGATTTCAAAGGGATCCGTTACCTAGGAGAAGCTGAAGAAAGCAATGCAAGGAAGATACTTACCACCTTCATATCGCACGCAGAAAATGGACGAGTTCTACGAGCTAAAACAGCTAGGACTCACTCTTGACGCATACTACTCTAAATTCGTCTCACTTTTAAAGTATGCGCCACAGATGGACATGACGCAGTAGGTGTCCAAATTTTGTGCGGGCTTAAATCCACCATTAAATACCCGTCTCGAATCTATGTGTCCATCAGATCTTCAGGATGCACTCATTCGAGCGGCGCCTATAATTCAGAAGGTGCAAGCTAGACCAAGGGGTAACAAAACTTGGTCTTATAATGACCCGAACAGAGGTGCATTCAGACCTCAAATGAAGAGAGTTCAAGGTCATAATCAGGGACAAAGAAAGAAAGTAAGGACAAATAATGTCAACAACTTTGTTCCTACTCAAAGTAATGGCCGAAACCTCCATTGTTTCCACTGCAACGGATTCGGTCACTTCAAGAGGCAATGTCCCAAGCTCAGCGGAGGACATCGCCAAACGCCTTTCCAAGGAGCAGGCCGCGATCAAGGAGCCGCTACCCGTGGAAGAGGAAGAACCGCCTGCATTGCCAATAGGCAAAGATGCGAAGAAGAAGAAGAGGAAGATCCGACCATGGAAGCAGAATTCGAAAGAGCGATAGTCCATGCCGCTTTACATAAGAAAGGGCCGAATCGCCAATTCTCGGTGATTCAGATACCGTCGGGCTATCAAGGTAAAGGTTTCAAAACCTTGATTGATTGTGGCAGTACACATTCCTTTATCTCACCAGCATGTGCAAAAAGATTAGGAATAGCCATAGTAGAAGCACCTACCCTGCTTGTGGAATTGACAAATGGTCGTGAGGTAACTTGTACCAGGAAAACTACTAAGGTGGAATTCTTTCTAGGAGGAAAGAAGACCTCAGTCAAATTCAGAGTCATGAATTTAGGTATCCATGAGTGTCTACTCGGAATGGATTGGCTTAAGCCCAACGACGCCCACATTCACTGTGGAAAGGGTCAAGTTTCTTTTCGAAACTCTGAAAGGGAATTTGTCACAACTCAAAGTGAGGGAGGAGTGCCAAGAATCCAATTGGCCAAAGTATCTCGAATCATAAAAGGAGTTAGAAAAGGATTACCCGTTTACCCAATCAAACTCAACAAGTTAGATCAAAAGCAAGAGTCTCATGAAGGACCTTCTTGGCTAAAGGAATACGCTGACGTATTTCCTGAAGAATTGACTGAACTTCCGCCTCAAAGAGAAGTAGATCATGAGATTAGGTTAGTACCTAGAGCTGCGCCAATTGCAAAGAGACCTTATAGAATGTCCATACCAGAAGCAATAGAGTTGGAGGAACAACTCAAGCAACTGTTAGATCAGGGCTACATCCGGCCTAGCAATTCACCGTGGGGAGCTCCAGTACTATTCCAAAAAAAGAAAGATGGGACACTTCGACTATGTATTGATTACTAAGGGTTGAACCAATCAACAGTCAAGAACAAGTATCCCATTCCTAGAATAGATGAGCTTCTTGATCGTCTTCAGGGTGCAAAGATCTTTTCCAAGATTGATCTCAGGTCAGGTTACTATCAGATAAGGATCAAGGAAGAAGATATCCCAAAGACGGCCTTCAATACAAGATATGGGCATTTGAGTTCCTGGTTATGTCATTCGGGCTTACAAATGGACCTACCACCTTCAATAGATTAATGCAGGATATTTTTAGACCATATCTTGATTATTTCGTGCTTGTCTTCTTCGATGATACTTTAGTCTATTCTAAACAGGAAGAAGACCATGAACGTCAACTTCGGATTGTCCTTGAGACAATGAGATCACATAAGCTGTATGCAAAAATGAAGAAGTGTGCATTCTTCAAGCGTCAGATTGAATACCTGGGATTCATAGTATCATCAGAAGGAATATCAGTAGACCCAGCCAAGGTCAGAGATGTGCTTGAATGGCCAATACCAGTATCCGTCAAAGAGATACGTAGCTTTCTTGGATTGATAGGATGATATAGGGTCTTCATCAAAAACTATGCTTTGATTGCAGCACCTCTTACGGATTTACTAAAGAAGCAAACTTCCATTACATGGTCAACTTCCGAACAAAATAGCTTCGACAGATTGAAGCAAAGTTTGGTATTAGCACCTATTCTAAAACTTCCTGACCTCAATAAGGAGTTCGAGGTAGTAACTGATCCTAGCATTCTTGCCTTGGGGTGTGTACTTATGCAAGGTCATCCAGTAGCATACTCTTCAAGGAAATTGAAGAGTCATGAAAAGAATTATGCCACACATGATCTGGAATTACTAACTGTCATCCATGCTCTAAAGCTTTGGAGACACTACCTATTGGGTAACAAGTTTACTCTAGTAACCGACCATAAGAGCCTCAAATGGATCTTTACCCAGAACGAGCTTAACATGAGGCAACGTCGGTGGATTGAAGTGTTGGAGGAATATGACTTTGAAATCAAGTACCGACCAGGGAAAGAGAATGTAGTTGCCGATGCACTTAGTCGCAAGGCATTCCTAAATTCCCTAATCTTGCAGAATCCATCAACGGCCAGATCTCTGGCTACAAAAGTATCTATGCTAAACAATCCAATACTTGAATTAGCTAGAGAGGAAGCATGCCATGATTTGGCCTACCAAACAATGCTAAAGGAAATATCTACCAAGGAGCAGAATCAAAAGTTGATAGCTAAGTATCATGAATTTTCCATTGATAATGGACTTGTCTACTACAGAACAAGGCTGTGTATACCAGCAAGCTAGTCACTTAATCAGAAGATAATGTGGGAAGCTCATGATTCCCCTTTCGTAGGACATCCTGGCTATGCTAAGACTCTTAATGCAGTTAGGAAGAGCTACCATTGGGAGAGGCTCAAAGGTGACGTTCTCAAATATGTCACTGAGTGTTTGTCTTGCCAACGTATCAAAGCCGAACATGTCTTGATACTAGGGAAACTACAACCGCTTGACATCCCTCAAATGAAATGGAAATTCATCAGTATGGATTTTGTTATAGGCTTACCCCAAGTACAGGGAGGATACAACTCCATCATGGTTGTGGTTGACATGCTTACTAAGGTTGCACACCTTATCCCAGTAAAGACAAACTATAAAGCCTCCGACATTGCAAGATTGCTTATCAAATAGATATTCAAGCTACATGGTTTACCCAAAAGAATCATTAGTGATCGAGATTCTCTCTTCACATCACACTTCTAGAGAGCTATCTTTGAAGCTATTGGGACTCAACTCTGTTTTAGCACCGCCTACCATCCCCAAACGGATGGCCAAACAGAGCGGTCTTCATTCACGTACGCCCTAAAAAGAGTTCTCTATCCCTAGGAGATTGCAAGAAGCTAAGTTCAAGGTATTGTGGGCCATACAAAATCCTCAAATGCCTAGGACCCAATGCTTATAGATTGCAACTCCCTGAGAACCTAAAGGTTCACAATGTATTCCATATCAGCCTATTAAAAAAATATGTACCCAACCCTAACCATGTACTTGATGACCAACAAATTGTAATGCCTAGTCAAGGAGTCCTTGAACTAAGGCCAGATAGGATCTTAGATGTTAGGGAGAGACAGTTAGGATCCAGAACCTTGAGAGAATATCTCGTCCAGTGGAAAGATTATCCCGAGGAGGATGCCACTTCGGTAGATGAAGGCACTCTCAACCATCAATATCCCCAGTTTATCTCGAGATGATGACATCTCGATTCCTCTAAGGGGGAGAGAATGTAATATTTCTGGCCATGTGAAGTCTCAGGAAAATAATAAGGTTGCTTTGAGGTTTGGGATGTGATAGTCTAAACCAATGCACTCTCCACTGAGCCCAAACGAGACACAACTTTACGAAACCGCGTATTTCTCATAGGAACCTCCTCTTGGGAGGAGGACAAGGGATAAATATGGCATTTAATGCAAATTTTTTTTACCTTTTCCCTCAGCCGAAGCATGGCTGAGGGAAGGGGATGGTGCTAAAATGGGTTAGTGTTGAGGTGGAGGGGAGGGATCACATGTAGGATCCACGTGGGGAGGGAGGCCTTACCCCCTCTCTTCCCATAAATACTCCTCTTCTAATGACGAGGAGAGGAGGAAGAGGGTGATACCCATAGTTCGTGAGGGAGACGACTGCAACAACTGCTGCCGTGTGGAGGACAAATTGTTGTGCCGTGGAAGGAAGGGCGAGGAGATAAGAGGCTACGGCCCTTCTACACATGTCACCGGCTCCCTGTTAGCTGCTGCAGGGCCCTTGAGGCCGCCGACTGGAAGCTCCTCCCTCCTCGGTCAATAACGCTGCACACCCCTCCTCTCGGCCTTCGGCCATAGTTGCCAGACGCTGCCTGGGCCCTCGGAACGGCGCTGTCCCCCTGCGTTTTGCTAAAATGATAGCCATGGGCTGACGTACTGCGCCGCCACCCAGGCGGATGTCTCAGCCTACCTCCCCCCCTGTCCTCTTGAACGGGCCCTGGGCCACGATCTTAACCACCCCCTCTGATTACCTGCCATGCACTGAAACAGCCTTGGACTACCACGATCGTAACCACACGCCCCCCCTTTTTCGTGGGGCCCCGTGAGAAAGAGTAAGAAGAGGGGAAGTAGAGGGAGAGAAGGAAAAGAAGAGAAGGAGTAGGAAAGAAGTAGAGGGTGGGAAAAGATAAAGAAGAGAAAGAGAGGAGTGAAGGAGAAAGAGTAGTGTGAAAGAAGGAATAGGGTGGGAAAAGATAAAGAAGAGAAAGAGAGGAGTGAAGGGGAAAGAGTAGGGTGAAGGAAGGAATAGGGTGGGAAAAGATAAAGAAGAGTAAGAGAGGAGTAAAAGAGGAAGAGTAGAGAAGGAATAGAGGGAGGTAGAAGAGAAAAAAAAGAGGGAAAAAGAGGAGTGAAGGAGGAAGAGTAGGGAAGGAGAAGGAAAAAGGTAGAGGAAGTGCAAGAAAAGAGAATAATTTCCTTCTATACCTTTTACCCCAAGCCCTACGTTCTCCAAAGGTTCATGTGGTTACAAAACCACACTCACCCATAAACTTTTTGCCAAGTATATACCCTATAGGGCCTTCTTAGGCTTTATAAATCTTTTCCTCTCCAAAGAAGCTAAGAACCTAAAGGTCCTATTATTCCTTCTCGTGATCAACCATTTAAATGGCATCTTGCCTCGAAAGAGAGACGGTGGAAATCCGGAAGAAAGAGTAAAAGCTACCTTCATGTTTGAACTACGATGCCTCCTAAGAAAGTCCAAGGAGTAGGTGCGGGAGGGTCATCTCCCGGTATCCATGTGGATATCTCACCCCAAAACCAGGTTTTTCCTTCTTGGCTTTGAATCGGTTTTAAGTCAATCATGTAGAGAGAAATTGTTAGGGATAGGATATATTTTTCTGAGTTATTTACAATGAAGGAGTTTAGTTTAATTGAACAAATGATAATGTATAGAACATAGTTTCCTTCGAATAGCATCATGCATTATAACGAATTACAAGCAAGATTATCTACTTACTATAGTAGTATATTTCAGTTAAATCCTGAAGGTATAAAAATTGTATCTTGTACCATTAGGCCTATTCCTTTTTGCAACGAATCATTGTAAATGATTAAATTCATGAAAGGTTTCTTTCGCTACTCAAATTACTAAGAAGTTATCATTGCTAATTGCATATCTTAGCAAGAAAATGATTGTTATTTGGCATGAGTTTCGTCTGCAAGGAAAAAGGAAGATTAAATTGAATTGTACCGACTGAAAAATCAATTATCACAAGGATAACAAAACCGTGACGAGGTGATCAATATTACCTTCCAAAAGATAACCAAACCAATCTAAACTTAGAAATACCATGCTGCAAAAATATGCCTTGGAAATGATTTAAAGACCAAAGAAACGTTTATACCTTAAGCACTTGACTACTTTCCTTATTGTAGGGTCAATAAATTCGTAACGATAAAGGACTAGGGTTTGTCCCTCAGGTTCTTAAAAAGAAACCCTAGGTTCGACATACGTCAGCTTAAAGAAACTAAAACGGATTATTTCAACGCAGGACTTGCGCAACAAGTACGAAGTCATGTAGTCTTGTGACTGATTCACAAGACGAAAGGGTAAACAACCTCAACAAGGATGGCATATCCTTACTCAAGTTATCTTGCAAATGGATGTATTCTTGGATATCCTTCTAAATAAGGAAAGTTATAAACCGGAAACTAAAGTATCTAATGAACTTTAGGGTTCACCAAGTCAGGTTAATAAGGTACGCCCTAACTCGGAATATAAAGGATCTCACCAAGTTACAAGACACCTTGGAAACGAGTGCTGATACACTCAAAAGGAAAGAATAATTCCTTAGCAGTTTGCCAAACAACACGGTCGATTTAATGGAAATGTTTGTGCTTGCTAGAGATTTTTTAGCATTGTTTGAATTATGAATTACAAATTAAATGAATACCTATACTTCAGGTTGAAGACCTGAAGGGAGAGGAAGTTTCAGTTACCCCCGACTGTCTACTTGACCCTAACCAAGGGGATTGTTGACCGTGCTAGGAACGTGGACCAAACCTGCCGCGAGAGGTCTCTCCGTTGAGCTCTACTTGGAGCAGGAGGACGCTTGGGTGCTAGGGGGGGCTCTGGCCGTAAATCCCTCGCCTTCCGGGTCCTACACAAGAGACTAACGTGACTCGGGATTGGATCTCGAGGCCCGCATACTAGTCTACGGGCAAAAGCTTGGAATAGTGATCACTGTGGATTACTGGATAGCCTTCTGGAAGATTATGGACAAGCCTATGGGCAGAACTCCTTGTATTTCAAAGATAAAATGATGAAATGTTAATAAAGAACTTGTTTGATATTGTTTTTCTATGTCATGTGATAAGATTACGTGAAGGAACCAGTGCTTAACGGGTTAATTAAAAAAGCTGATTGTTATATGTCAAATTAATGTGTTAGATAATTACATAACTAAAACAAACCGAGGAAAGTGCGGAGGATGGGCCATGGATCCATCCTACGGTTGGGTGGTCCCGGTTAGCCGGGAACTTTTCTCAAAATCTCGAAGAATAGTTGGATGATCGTCAAAGAAAACAAATAATGGAAGCGATGACCTAGGATTATGTCTTTACCGATTTACGCTGTTTTAGGGGAACGGAATGGGACTATGCCTTATGGCAAAGAGGTTGAGCTTTGCATCCCTCTCGTTTCCCATTCTCCTTGAACCAAGTGCAGCGTAAATCCGCTTCGGATCTGGCGTTTCTGCGTAAAGCAGTACGCTTGGGTCTGACGCTAGTTGCTGTTAGATAATGACCAATCAGGATAACCCTAATTCCGATCGATCCTAAGTGGGAACGGCCAGGATACTTCTGCTACGTGGCAGACGCGGAAAGACCTAGATCTCAAATCCTGTAACATTCCATGGGAGTGCCGGGCGAAGCTTTCTAGACATCCTTTCCAATGGACTGCTAAGACGTGTCCTGGATGATACCAAGAGGACATGTTACAATAGCCATTGATCTTTTCCAATCAGTTCTAGTAGGGGTTTTGTTTTTTTGATAGGCAAACGAGCTTAGCCATATGTGTTGCATAAGTGCCATATCCCTAGTTCTTGTAGGAATCTTGTCCCATTCCAAATGCTTCATGGTCTCTTTCAAGCTCTACAGAAGTGCATTTGTCGATGATGATTGGGTAATTGTGAACTTTATGTCAAGATTTAGCATGTCATACCATTCAAGGCTATTGCACTTGCCTCTCTCAAGCTTGGTGTGTGTGGCCATCTAGTGTTTCATGATTGTGTCCCACGGCCGTTCCTGCATCAGTCTTTTGAGCATACCAAAGGACAATTTGTTCACTTTGTCCCCCATCAAGTCTATTCCCATGCCTCCATCTGTTCTTATCGTGTTGAGTTGCTTCTAGGGAATAGCATGCCATATCTTCTTCTCTCCATAGCTCGAGACGAACTCTCTTGCGAGTCTCTCAATCTTTTCCCAACCAGCTTTTTGGAGGGATTGGTTGTAGCTATAAATGTTGCTATTGGCAAGATGATGGAATTAATGATAATAATCTTTCCACTAAGGCTCATGGGCTCATTCTGAATGGTTTTGATTTTGTTCTCCACCTTGGCTTTGAGCCAATGGAATCTTTGTTTTTCTTTGAGGCCTATGCCCATTGGGTAGCCTAAGTACCTAAAAACTTGGTTTAGGTTGATCTTCTTAAAGTCATATGATTATAGATCCTTCTCTTACGTCAGCGAGATGATCATCATCTCTATCTTCTTTACCAATCCATTCGGCAAGGGAATCTCTTGAGGGATCCTTCCTTGATTCTAAAATCAATCATCCTAAGTTGTGGATCTATTATTATAGAGAATAGGAGTGGTGCCAATAGGCATTCTTGGTGTGTTGACCTATTTAGCTGGAATGGAGGGGATATTAGGATATTAACATTTACTGCAAACTGATGCATTGACAAACAAACCACTTCTCATTTTGCTAAAGGGTCACCCAAAACCCATCTTGTCGATTGTGGCTAGAATGAAGTCCCCTCTAATTCTATTGTAAGCTTTGTCCATATCCATTTCGTATGCAAAAATTGCCTTTTGTGTTGTAGTGCCCAATCCATAGAGATTGCGAGGTTGAGTATAGTATCATGTACTATGCGCTTCCCATGTAGAAATTCATATGATCTCTATGGATGATTTGAGGTAGAAGGTACTTGATTCATTGCGTTAATGCTTTAGCCACAATCTTGTAGCAAACATTCAACATGGTAAGTGGCATCCACTGTTTGGTCATCACCCTTTTTGAAGATCTAGGTATCAGCTTGATCATCTCGTGGTTTGCATATTACGGCATGGTACTTGAAAATGGTTAGCAAAGTCACACACATAATTCTTGCATTGTTCCCATATTGCTCTGTATAATTCAATAGGGAGCCCATCAGGGCCCAATGACTTCATCTTCTTTATTGTGGACTCCACTTTTTCTATTGTGCAAGGATGAGCCATGAGAGTGGCCACATTCATTGACATTCTCTCAACACAAGGAGAGAGAAGTTCATGTATTGCTTCCACATATTCTAGATTGACAGTGGCTTCTTGCCCAACAATTGAGGATACGTGTGTAACAAAGGATTTAGCTATCAAGAAGTCATCTCGATGCATAGTCCCCTCGGCATCCTGAATGCATAGTATTGTTTCCTTCTTCTTGATTTGGATTGCTTGGTAGAAGGCAAGGTAGGTGGCTTCTCCCTCAACCTCATACCTTGCCTTCACTTGTATTTAATAGCCTTGAATTTGATATCTTTCCCTAGCCTTAATGAAATATTCAACATATTGAATGTTCCATACAAGAATAGGGTCGTTAGGCTGGATAGCAGTAGCAATAAGGAGAGAAGTACGAATAGCAGTGATAGTATCCACGTTAGCTTTAGACATCTAAGCTCAAAAGCAACCATGCTGCTTAGCATAGCATGTTACAACTCTTATACACTCCTCTAATGTGAGAAAGGGATCTTTGGATTTTGTGCTTGTTTTTTTCCAATGCTCATGTAGCCCTCTTTTAAAGTTCTTATCCTCTAAGAATGAGATATTCAGTTTAAATGGTGGTGGGCCATAGAACATGTGGCGTTTGCTAATTGCCGTAGTATCATCTCAAGCGGGGTGGTGTGATCCAAGTTGCAGAATTGTGGAAGTACCCTCATCTTGGATCTGCATGTGATCCACCAAGTAGAGCGGTTGGCAGAGATTATGTTTAATCATGTTGGTCTTCAATCAAGCCCTTCTATTGGTTATGCCATGTGAAAGATTTGCTATCATGATTATTTGATGTGTGACACATGTCCTCCACATGTCAACAAGCTCATGTGCCAAGCATAGTGCACCCCAAGCTAATCTTTCCTCCTGTGATAATGATGTAGACTGATGAGAATGTCTCCCTTCCCACCACTGGTCATATTGAAGTCTCCAACTAGAAGTGTGGGAAATTTTATCATCCAATTCCTTCCACTTAGTAGCTCTTTTGTTGGAGTTATTAGGTGCATAGATTGAGATCACACAGATCTCCTCATTGTTTTTATGAGCATGGCTCCTATTACATAACAACCCTCTTCATCCTTTTTAACGAGTGGCGGCATGTGGGTTTCCTTGATCAGGATTAGGGTCCCACCTTTCACCCTTTTGCATGAGGCCAAGACACACTTGTATCTTGGAAAGTCCTTCTCTGACCAATCCCCTTTCTAGATCTTGATTTCCTACAATGCTAGAATGGATCCTCTTGCAATATGCCCTTCTTTCCTCTCAGCACAGGCCTCTCACATTCCAAGTAATAATGTTCAACTTAATTGTGTTGTTCATAATAGAGATACTTACCATCCTCCATGTCTTCATCCTTGTTAAGCATAGCATAAATATTTCTATCTATTAAGGGTTGGCAGGCTTGTTGCTTGAGGAAACACTTTTTCCTTCCCTTCAATGGATTTTGATTCTTCTTTCTTGCATGTACCATGTTTTCCTTCTCATGTTTAGCCTCACTCAAGCCTTACTTCCCCTTTTCTTTCTCTTTATTCTCCTTTCATCCTTGTCCCACCAGCATTGTTGATGTTGTTTTGGGGATGCTTGCCATGACTTGGAGCTCCAACTTTTTCTCTCGTTCTCTCTGCCTCTCCTTCTCTTTCTCTTGTCTATTGGACTGCATCAGAGTTTTTGGCTTCTTGTTTTGCATGTTTGTTGGGGCATTCCTTTGCGAGATGTCCAGTTTCATGACAATAGTAGCATGAATCGAGGAAGAAAGAAAATTTAACAGCTAGTATGATTTCTAGCCCATTGGCATCAAAGACCTCTAGCATTTCTAGGGTTTCCTTCCTTTGGTCCTAGAGGATACCCGCTTTCTTCTCTACTAAGATGATGCCATGTGATGATGTTGGTGTATATAAAACTTTTTCCATAGACTCCTCCAATGCCATAACCTCACTATCCATCTAGTCACGTAGGTTTGGGAAGAAGACCCAAACCAGGAACTCATGGGCAAGAGTGTTTAATGGTGAGAACTTAGGAGTCCATGGGAGCACGTATACAAAGTCTCCTCTATACTCGACTACCAATCCCAAGACCCATTCCCACTCTAGCTTCAAGCCAAGCAAGGAAAAATAAAAGCCTTGTCCAACAAATCAATATTGTTGTAGGGTGGTCTATGAGAGTATGTTGACAAGAACCATCACCCAAACTCATCCTCATTAGGAATCATGCCCATAAAAAAGAAGAAAAGACTAGCAGTACTACATAAATTTGCATAGCATTGCTTAAGGCATTATAGGGGGAGAGCCACTAGGACTTGCAAAATCTACTCCTATTTGGGTGCCTTGCTCTTCTTAGAGAACTCCTTGATCTTTGCTTGCATCTCCCACTCCACTACAACCATGTCAACCTGCAGATCACTTCAAGTAGCAGTAAGGTAGTTGAGCTCCATCCTATCATCATTTCTTCCTACCTTTTGTGGCTAATTAGTACCAATGTTCAATTTAGGGACTCATTTTTCATTACTTGCATGCATGGGAGGAAGGAGAGAGCCATGTGATAGTAGTTAGCCACCACATTTTAATTGCTATAAATGCATTTACAACTCACTTTTTCATGTTCACTTCCTCTCTCTCCCACCTAGCTCTAACGACGTTTGCACAAATAGTGTTTGTACTTGCATTGTTTTTCTTAAACATGATGCCATTTCTAGCTATGAGGGTAACTCTTATATAGTTTTTTTTAAAGACAATGCAATTGTGTATCAATAATATAAATATTTACATTAGCCACAATGGTGTCGTGATATAAGGACTAGCTAGGAAGATATGGAAGATGAAGAAGCAAAGGATATGGTTGTAGAGGATGAGGAGGACTTTGAATCTAGTGGAAAAGTAGGACTTTGGCACATACCGAAGGATGTGCAGGTTCAAAGGGGGTGGACGTCATGCTGCTATGTAGACACAGTACGAAAAACCCTAGAGTCCATCATCATCTGGCTTTCTTATTAATCTAGAGAGTCAATGTCATATTAGTCATTAGTGTTAGTGTTAGTGTCCATAATATGGATGGTTCAAAAATATGGGATTTTTAAACCATTTTAGCCTATTTTTGACTTTTTGGTCTTATTTCTTGTAAATATCCTCAAAAGGTGTAGTAAACTTCTAGGATAGGGTAACATGCAAAAACCAAGTTACTTTTAGCTAGCTTTTGGAGAATCTCATGAAAAGAAGAAGGGCTTTCAAATTTGTGCGGTGCGTGATCGCAGTTTTAAGGCAGGGAAGAGCACTCCAAACAAGAAGAGGGGAGAATGAGTGATCTGGGAGAATTCTAATTGATTCAGGTATCCTATCATTTTACCCCCCTTTCGGAGCCAAGGAAACCATCAAATTTGCCATCTGAGCAACGGATTAGAAGCTAGTGTTTGGTACACATTTTTGGGTATAACAAGGAGCTCCAGGAGATCTAATCCTTGAAGATTGCTTCTAACTAGTAGTAGGAGTTGTCTAGATAATCCAAGAACCATTTTTCTTGGAGTTTAGCCATCAAAAAATTAGCTTACGATTGCTATAATAACCAGAAATACACCGAGCTGAAGCGTGTTTGGAGTCCTATACAAGGCTTTATTTCCCTTCTTAGTTTCTCTCAATACAAAGTGCTCCCGGGAGAAGTACCTAGGCTTCTCCTACAAAGAAATCATCTAAACCTATTGACATTTGGATTCTTTAGACTCTTTGTCTTGGATGTACAACAGAGTTTACATGTAATACATGTAGAGTCTGAATCATTGACCTTTGTCTTTATCTTGTGTAAAGGCTTTGGTAGACTTGGTAGAAGGTTTTATGATTGATTCATGATGTATGGACATGTCTTGAAGAGAACTTGATTTCGAGCACTCTTCGGATTCATTTGAATCTCATGCCTATTCTTTTTCTTCTCTTCTATCTCCTATTCTCTACTTTCTTCTCTCTAAGATCCCTGGTGGATATGACCTTTAGATTAAAACCCCTCCGACAATGGAGATGTGTCTTAGCAAAACTACACTTTCTTCAAAGTTTTAAAGACAACCTTGAGTATAATAGTGCATCAGCTTAAAGGCTACCAAAACTTCTTCTTTGACTTATCTATACTTATTGGTATAAACCTAGTGCTTCTCCCAAAGACTAGTGAGTTTCTATGCCTCCATAAAGACCTAATGATTACTACCTTGCTAACATTACAAATGTTCAATGAGCTCATCGAGTTGAGGGTTGGATCCAAATAGGACACTCTTAAGTTTGAACTTAGCAGAAATCTAGTACTTCGATCAAATCCTCCATCTTCACATCCGCACACCGTGTGATAAATTGCCTCCTCTTCCCTTTGACATATAGGGCATAGGGGGAATACCTTCATACTTTTCTGTAGTCTTTCCTCCCTAATTGAGAATTCATTGGCTAAGACCTTCTAAAGCACAATGTTAAGCCTATTAGAAGACATCGACCTCCACACCCTTCTCAATCTTCTTTTCTAGGTCTTCATTTTTTTTAAAGGGAAATTTTTCTTCCAGTAATCCATCAGTTTAATAAGGATTCTTCCCTAGTAATTCTTGTGGTCACTTCTCCTCATGGAAAATGCTAAAGTTTTACTAGTTTCAGCTTGTAGGCTTCGTAGTAGCAAAGGAACTTCTTTCTTGATGTGTGAGGTAGGCCATGAGTCTTTTTTCCTTACCAACAATTCTTGTAGCCATCTTTGTGAAGCTTGCACCACATTCAAGAGCCTTAATTGACCTTCATGCCAAAGTTCACTCTATTTATAAATTCCCTTCACATGAATCCTCTTGGATAACCTTGGGTTTGCTTGGATTGGCACAAAAGCACCCTTCTAAGCTTTGTCACATAACTATATTGGGTGAGCTAGGGAGAGTCACCTCTGTCGTCCCTATTGGAGGCCCAATCTGTTGAGATGCCAAGCTCAACACTTGCAGACATTGATGATGGACCACCTGGCTAGATGGGTCCGCACATATACACTTAGCACGCTAGTGGTTATTATGATCCTTACATGTCCAGTGACTTATCACTTATTATATTCATTTTTTTGCACCTATCCACAGCTATCATAGTTATAGTGTCAGTCGATTAGTATAGTCAATTATGCAATGAAATTTGACTTAGTAGGTCACTTTCCTTTATGTTGTATCATATATATACTTCGTGTACATTGTATTTTGTGTGGAAAAAGAAGAAGAAACAAAAAAAAAAAGTTTTGGTCTCCATTATCTCTTCTTGTGTTTTTGAGTGAGCTTCCTCTTATGTGTATGGTGTGTGTTTGGCATAGTAGCTCAAGGAAGTCCCCCCATCACGTGATTCTTGACATGGTATCAGAGTACTACCATTGAGAGAGGCTGGTTTTGAAGGCTAAAGGGAGGGAGAAGAAGAAAGGATTCAAGCAAGCAAGTAGCAGGTAAGAAGCTCTCCCATTCTTCCACTCCTTCTCTTGGATAGTGCATGTGGAGTCACCGAAAGAAAGGCAGAGTGAAAATCTCACATTGCTATGAGATTTGGTGTGTAAGTAGAGCACTTTAAATTCTATAAATAAGCCCTTTAGGGCTATCTTGTAGGTTTTTTGGCCATCTAAGACTGTTTTCGGCCTTGTTTTAGATGCGCAAGGTTGTAGGCAATAGTTTCAAGGCATACTATAATTTCGACTATGTTAGCTAAAAGTTGATGCACAGGTTACAGATTTCAAATCTATACTTTTGGAGGTGTTTTCCAGGAAGAAAACATAAGTTTTATCTATAATTAAATAAGTTGCAGATTACATGTATTATTGAGCAGCAGTGAAAAAGACTTCTTGATGTATTGACGTGCACTTGTTGTGAAAGGTTATAGAGAAGAATTGCTTGTTGTTTTGTATCATTTTTGTGATAATGGTAGAGAATAATGGAAACTTCATCATTGAGAAGCTACACAAGAAAAACTATCCATCATGAAAGTTCTGTGTGATGAACTTTCTTATTGGAAAAGGCCTTTATGAGTTAGTTTTAGATGAAGAAAAGGAGCCATAGCTAAGTAACCCTGCAACTCCGGATAAACTAAAGGCATGGAAAGAATGGAATGCAAAGGACGAAAAGGTTATATATTGGCTATTTAAAGTAATTAATAATACTATGTTGAGGCGTATGACGAATGCAGAAACTTCACATGTAGCTTAGACAATTTTTGAGAACATGTTTTCAGTAAATACGAAGGCACAAAATATTCAACTCAAGCAAGAGTTGAATACTTTGAAGAAAGGGAAAATGTCTGTCAATAAGTATGTCTTGAAGGTGAGGAGCATTGTAGGTGCTCTAGCGGTGCTTATTGATGCAATACATGATGATGATGATTTGGTTTCATCTACTTTGGGTGGCCTTAATAATGAGAAGGCTTGCAAATTATTTGTCACATCTATATATGTACGAAAGCCATTTCCAGATTTTGATGAGTTGGTCTCTCTCATGATTACCGAACAGATCAATATGCAAGGTGACTCGTCTAAAAGAAATGGTGAATAGGCCCAAACATTTTACTCAAATTTAGGAAAGGGACATGGTAGATCCTCTTTGAGAGGCCGTGGTATGGGACGTGCTAGTGACAACCAGCAAAACATGTTAAATTAGCAATTCGGTGAAATGCAAGTTTTAGGAGGTTATGGAAACTTTAGAGACAAGGGGAGCTCTAGAGAAAGAGGTGGATGGGCAAAACAGAGGTCTCTAAATTTTGCTATTGTCTGCCATTATTATGGCAAAACAAGTCATATTGCATTCCATTGTTATGCTAAGAAGGATGATATGCATAGTGGTAAATTGCAGCAAGGAAACTATGCGTCGTCTTCACAATAGAATGAAGACAAAAATGAGCATCTATTTGTTATGTAGCATATGATGAATGCTGTTACAGGAGGAAAGGGAGCACATGATGATATATGGTATGTTGATTCAAGTGCATCTAATCATATGACCAATCATGTTGAATGGTTTAGAGAGATGTAGGATTTAAAAAATCCAGGTTATGTACACAGGTGATGATTCATGCCTCCCAATTTCACACATTGAAACGGTTTCCTTGTCCTTACATGATGGCTAGAGAAAGAGTCTATTAGATGTATTACATGTGCTACAAAGAATTTAGTATCTATTGGCCAAATAGTAGAGCAAGGTTTGCAGGTGTTGAGAAATGTGCAATCACATCCACCATAGCCTCTTTGTATGGGACAAACAAGGCAAAGAAACAGACTGCAAATAAAGCCTTAGACTAGGTCATGTATGCACGATTTATTAAAACCACAGTTGTTGAATACCATGGTCCCTTTCCACCTATCTCCACCTACCAATATCACCTACTATAGGCCTATAAAATGCACTCATCCCCACACTCATTCTATTAGCCACCATTATCAATAAGTTGTACTTGCATTATACTTGGATAATATTAGTTGTTCTTCCTTGTCAATGCTTCTGCCTCATTATGATTGTCTGTTTGCTCATCAGTGATCCTCCATAGCATGCATTCTCAGTATTTTAACATGATATCAGATCGGGTTTTAAGTTAGTGAGCCATCAGGAGACTAATTGAGTCATTCCAGTTTGAATTTCTGGCTCCCTCCACTTTCCCATGAATCTCTCACCCACCTCCATAGCTATCCACCTTCAGTGGAGGACTTGAATCTCCCTATCCATGCCGTTTCAACTCAAAGTTTCTTCTAAGAAAATACTCCTTCACTCAGGCCGCTCCCGCCCATCACATCAAATCCCAATATTGTTGAATGTAAGCTCCAGCATTGCGCGTTCACTTAGTCGTTGTTGTTTTCTGCGCCCTCTGTCATTCATACATTCGATTCCACTTGCACACATTGCGATATTGGTGAGCATCATAGGGCTTTGATAGCCTACTTCCTAAGCTTCATTTCTATCAATAAAGTTTTGGAAATGATCAAGTATTCAGTTTACAGGAGGTGAAAAACCAGGCTGCCCCCAGAAATCCTAATGTAGACTCCATAGCCATCAACCTCAAAGCTCAAATTTTTCTTTATTATTCTACTTTCTTTGGCTCAGTAATGCCATTGACCCTCTAATCTACTACAACATTGATTTTCCCATCCAAGTTGCCACTTCGAATCAACAAGAAGAAGATTCAACATCAAGTTCCAACTACATTTGTATCTCTTAATACTCGTGTTGATTAACACTAATCCTCCTGTGTCCTTTGACACACTTAAATTCAACACTTCTGTTGGAATATTCTCGATTCTTTTTTGAAACTCTAGCATCAAATCAAGGAGGGGAAGACTCAGACTTACAAGATCTTGAAGATTCCAACTTCAAGGACATCATAGTCACCAAATCACCTAGTATCTCTTGATACTGATCACACAGTGCCTCTTAGCACTTGTGCTCAACTAAAATTTGAATTGTTTGGAGTTGATTTGCTTGCTGATCTTGCAATCTCAAAATGGGCAAGGACTCACCGACATCCTGATTCAATGGTGTTGGATTCCATACATGGCAAATTAGGATCAAACTGATCCTAATAACAAAAGGCTTGTGGTCAATCGCAAGTGGTCAAGAGAAGAAACCAAGAGAAGCTGCACTTTTAGTTGTATGGGATAAAAAAACCTCTTACGTGACATGGGATCAATTAGAAACCTTATTTGGAGCTCATTCCAAATCCTCAAAATATGGTTTACTACTTGAATTTTTTAGGCTCAACATGCAAAGTAATACCTCACTTGCAACTCATTTGAATTATATATGGAAAGCTTGTTGACACAACTTGCAGGAATCAACTTGAAGATGGATGAAGACATTTGCATTGGAGTGCTTCTCAAAAGTCTTCCACCTGAGCTTGATAATGTGTCTACCATATTAATCAACATGCCAAAGCCGAAACTTGTGGACATCAAAGTCTCTCTCCTGTAAGAGGAAAAGAAGATCAAGAACAAAGGAGAAACAAGCATCCCAAGTGTGAAAGAGAAGAAGAGTGTAGTCTGACTTTTGTAAGAAATCTGGGCATATTGAGAAATTTTGCTATGCTAAGAAAAAGTCTCAAAGAGAATATCTTGCTACAGTCAAAGAAGATGAAGACAACATTGAAAAAGAAGGAGAAGAAGAACCCCAAGAACAAAAGGATAAGACTCACCAATCCCTCTTTTGTAGCTCATTTTTTCATGATAGACTTTTTTAAAGTTTAACATGTGGGCTTGCCCTATGTTCCCACCATAAGCTCCTAAACTCCTCATGTATCCTCTGCACACTACAACCTCTACACACTTAGTGAGGCCTTGTAACAGTCTCTAGCTTTGTATGGTTGTTTTTTTCTTCCATGTCTACACTTAGCAAGGTTCTACTGGATACATGTCATTAAAGGGAATGAAAATGTTTACCCATTTATAGTATTTTCTATCCCCTCACTATAAGTATTTTGACTCTTGTGATCATTGTCTTTATGGTAGGTAAACTTGTAACTTACCTAAGAGGTTTGGCATTATGAGCATGGGTGAGCATATGGCTCTTATTCATTCTAATGTTTGTGGACCTATGCCTTGCAAGTCTTTAGGTGGTGCAAAGTATTTTGTTACTTTCATTAATAATTACTCACATAAGGTCTAGGCATACCTAGAATCAACTCTATGTGTGTCAAAATCCATAGCTCTCGTTGTGTTTTTCATTTCTAGCTATAGAATGCCTGAATCCAATACTGTATGCAAAAATTATGGCCAAAATACAACATTGCTATCAAGTTGCGATAACTGTCTATGACTTCTAGAGCATACTTTGTATCCACTCAAAATGGATAAAATAGATTCTTCTCAGCTCAATAATCACTCAATAAGGCTTAGCTAAGCCTTGGGAAGCTCCTCAACAAGCACGGAACAAGCTGGAAGAAGAAAAGAATCAATGCATACCTTGAGAGGAAGAAACAATGGTTGCCATGAAACCTTGAGTTGAAGCTTTGAATCTGGCTTGAAGCAAAGGAGAAAGAAGCTTCTTGAATGGTTGGCTTTGATACTAGTTGAAAGGTAAAGTTCGAATGGAAGTACACAAGTGAAAGCAAGAGCAAAACAAGAGTTATTCGAATGGAGCAAGAGAGCAAGAAGAGAGAGAGACATCGTATGTGGGAACTCCAATGGTCATAATGTGCGATTGGCCTTCCCTTATTCAATAATCACTAAAAGAATAAAGAATAAAGTGACAGTGATGATGGATGCCCATCATTGTAGTGTACAGGTATGTGGGTACTGTCAATGTAATGAATACATGGGCAATTAGGCACAGGTGTCTTTACCCCCGACATTTCATGTTACACACATTATTATTATTTATGGATTTTATTTTTTGTTTAGCAAGACTTTGGGCTCGTTGTCTAGACTCTTGGTTTGTGAGATCCTTTATTGTGCCTCTTCTACTTTTTCCTATGTCTTTATATTTGGTCATATTATGCTTATGTAGGATATAGAGGCAAGATAAGGTCATATCTCTTTTCAAAAGCTATGAGCTATGAGATTCCCTATACTGGCACTACCAATCCATTTAGTACCCTTTCTAAGACCTATTGTCGTATCAATATGATCATCAAAAGCAAGAGCGAGAGTTTTATATGAATTTTGGACACTCTTGAGATCAACAAAGGTTTGTTGTAGAAGGGATTTGGTTATATTTGATAAGAAAATACACACTAGAAGTCTTTTTGTATATTGGTACAAGAGATGCACTTTCCACCACTAGTTCATTGTGTCTAAAACCAATATTATTGTCAAAAACTTAAGTGGGTAAGGAGGAATGTATGTAAGTTGAGTGTATGAATGTATTATTTCCTTAAAATTTTGGCATAGGAATTAGACACCATTGTTTGCTTAGAAATTGTCAATGTTGGAGTTTGCATAATGGGCAAAGAACTTTATTGAAAGGGTACGAAACCTTATTGAGAAGTTTGTAGATCTATCGTGCCTCTCTTGACTATGAGCGCCATGATGTGCAACGGATGGTGGGCTAAATCAACAAGGTGATCATGGCAATGATGGTTTAAAGCATGGTGGTGGTAATAAGCAAGAGAGAGGAATAAGACAAGCTAAATAAAGCCGTGATGAGGATAGGCTTGATGATGGGCGATTAGGACGATAGAAGACACCACCACCTTGCTTTTCCTGTGCGCACGAGATGAGAATTAGAAACTTGCGGCGCCGCGCGCTCTCTCAAAAGAGCTCTCTTGCGCTTCTCTTGAAAACGCGTGAGAAGTGTTTTGATTAACCAGCGCGCTTGACTTCTGAGCCACTCCATTCCACTTAAATTCATCCATCGCCATCTTCCTTCGCATGAAACCTTTTCTGAGGCAAAAAGATCGACGGCGACTATATACACGCATCTATATACACATGTATGTGTATCGTGTGCCTGTGGAAGTCAAGTGGTAATAAGGCGAGATCAATCAGGTCACTCGCAGCACTTCACGACTGTGAATTTACGTGGATCGCAGCTTCGTGAAAGATGAAAAACATGCTGAAAATGCCTGCCCGCGTCGTCAATTTCGTGTTGGTGTGTTGCGCCCCCATGTGCTTAGAATTAGACGGTAGATCCCACCATCCATCCTCCAGCCCCATGTCATTAGAATCAGACGGTAGATCCCACCATCCATCACGACAAATCAATGCATAATGTGCATAATGTCAATTTCCTTGTTAAATTTTCCCCGGAAAATTTTGACGTTCTCATGCTTGACCTTTGAATATTGAAGATTTTCCCATATAAACCGCACATACATGGAATTAGTTCTCAAAATCCCTTCAAATTTGAGGTTAGTGGCTTTTATAATATTTGTTGTGGAGAATTGCGTTTATTAGTAATTATTCATAGTATGTGAAGAATATTATTCCTAATATTTGAAATATGAATATAGGCAATGAGAGTCAGGACCACACGCAGACTATAATTAAGTAATCTTTTCGTTGAAAATCATGAGCAGCTATAAAATACAAGACAACAAGAGTGTATCCCAATAGAGTCAATACTCTCATCCCTATGGAGCTATCAACTTATATTCCAACAACACTTGATCTATTTACATTCAAACCTTTCAATCAATTCTCCATACTCTAAACCAAAAGTTTGTGTGGTAAACAATTGTACTATTTACCAAAGTAGAGTGAGACTTACTTTTCATGTGTCTCATTTGTACATCATTTGTACTAGCCCTTATAAATTGCTCAATGACAATGTTATAAGGGAGCCTTGCATATATTACCATGTCATCCTTTTGCAATTTTACTCCAATACACCGAACGGAGTCTAAATTTTCCTATTCAACATGTGGATTCCCTTGAGTAGTCACTATCAAGAACAATCACATGCGTTTGATTCCTTTGTCTAACCGCCATACACACATTTTTCAAGTAACTCAATAACCTCTAATGTAGAAAATATACTTTTACATGAGGATCTTTGTATGCACACTTGTTCCTCTTATTAATAACCCACCTAGTCTATAGAAGAAATGTATACATGCATTGCCTATTTATCTATAAAAATAACATGTCTAGGTCATCACCATTATATGCATGAGCTTATTAGCTAGTAGTTGGACCTTGTATACTTATATATCTATGAGCAACCCAACTAAGGATATTGCATTTTATGTATCAATCTATACCCCACGCACACGCGGCGCACGCGCGCACACACACACACACATACACACACACAAGCACATATACACACATCCCCATATATATATATATATATATATATGTATATATGCATATGTATGTGTGTATGCATGTGAATCACACATCATAGGCTTATAGAATTTGAGAAAACGGCTCATAATTTACAAAAAATTAGAGAGAATGGAGGTTCATTTACTTGCAAATACAGTGATACAACAATAGCTCTATCCAGTTGTGTGCTTTCATAATGAAGCTTTGGCAATTTGGAAAAATTCTAGGCAAAGCTCTTAAGGCTAGCTAGATGAGCTTTGATTGGGAGAATATTATATAAAACATGGTTTTGATACTTCTTCTTATAGCTCACAAAGGTAGTCAGGTTGGCTAAACTAACATACAATATTATTAACCTTCATCCCTAGCCAAGGGCCACCTCTACAGCTCCTAGAATCCAAAATAGGTGTCCATGATAGCTCCATATTATATACCTCCATGCAATGTGCGTCAAGTTGTTACCAACTTAACTCCTCTATCTTATCTAAAGGATAGACTCACAAAGATCATATTTTTGCTATTTAATCATATAGATTCATGTGACATATACAAGTTAGGACTTAACCTATGTTTGGACTCACACATGGCTTCCCACCCATAATTGGGCTTTTAAATCTTTGAACACCATTTGGTGGCACCTTATACTAATGCCAGGAGGCATATTTCACGGTGGATTCCGTGCCACGGTGGATTCCGTGAGGTTTTACGGTGGATTCCGTAAACTTTGTTGACCAGGACTCATACACAAAGTGGACTCTTTGTGTGAGAAGTTGATGGGGACGCCTATCCTTTTCGGGCGTTTCATTAATTTAGTGTGTACATGGGCGATTCCATAGCGGGTGATTCCGCAAAATACATATTAAATTAATAAACGTTTATGAGTTTAGAGTGCGCACTCGTAATAAATTAAGGTTAGGATTAATTTCTAACCAGTTGATTTATTTATGTAGCTGAAGACTGCTAGGTATTCACTTTTGTCGGTTTAATTGTATTATTTTACTAACGATTGTGAATGCTTCAGTTGATGTGTAGAGATAGCAGCAGTGGTGGCGGACGAAAGCATTGGAGGATAGCGTGTATTTGAGTTATCACTTATATTTTGATGGGCGCATACCTTAGGCATGGTGCCTATATTTTGTTGCGCCTATTTATTGAGGCGTTGGATATTTATTTATTATTTTGTATGAGCATGGGCGCACGATTATGATATTTGTATTTGGACATTGTATTGGGAACGCCTGACTCTTTGGGCACCCGCCCATTAGCTTTATTTCTATTTTGTGCTAAAGCAAACTCAAAAGCCAAAAGCGTGCTATTTTGTAATTTGGGCTATTATTTGAGCTTGAAGATGATTAATACATAAAATACATGCTTTGTTGAGGGCTCACTCAAGGCATGGGGGGAGATTGCACCCAATTGGTCTCTTGTTCATGTCGTGCATGCTTTTTACCTTGAGTTTTGTACAAAAAGTAGAGTTCTTTTGTTCTTGGGGACCTTTCGGTATTCACTACCCAAGCGTACAGCTTCCGATCTGCCCACCAGTGGTATCAGAGCGAAGCTGAGATCGAGAGCTTTCAATCGCTACCCATCTTGTGCGAAGGCGGAGCTCCTGGAACGATCAAGCTCTACGGTCAATCTCATCGCGAACGGTCAATACAGGTGGATTCCTGGCGATCAAGAACCTCTGTTTCCAGCCTCTGATCGCGAAGGACCAGCCTGCAACGGCAGAGGACTACTCCTACATCCTCTTCTCCAAGTCGTGGATATACAGAGATAAGCCATATTTTTTCTTAAGCTTCAAAGCTTAAGTTTTAAAGTTATAAAGCTTAGTTTAAGCTTAAAGAAGCTTATTATCAAAAACATCAACAAAAACGGCGGTAGGACGTGCTGGGTGACGAAAATTCCACCGAGGACATGAATATGTCCTAAAACTCGACGACTGGTGAAGAAGCTTAAAGCTTCTTAGTAACCTAAGTCTACTAAGGTTCTCCAACTCCTCAAGTTCAAATCTACCTACCCTACAAGTTCTGTTAGTCATCAGTCACGTAAATCTACCAAGTTGATCAAGTTTCGTAAGTCTGCAACTCTGCAAGTCCGTAACCAGAAGTCAAAACTGACTTGTGTTCAAAACTCCTATAAGGACTGTTCCTGTGCAGAAGTACCGAACTGCAAAGTTGTTCCCTGGAAGGTACTGTTCGCATACGCAGACTTGCTGAACCAGTTTCAGCACACGCAGAAGGACAAAACGCAGATTTTTCAAAGAGTTCAAATCCCGTAATTGCCAAAGACGAAGACTGTGATAGCCACACACAAAAATATATAAGCCTTGTACACCCGATCTTGAGCTACGCTCATCCCGCTAATTGGATTTTGAGAGTGTGAGGTCTTTTGAAGTTTTGCAAGATGACGGAACAAAATATGGATGATTTGATGTGAAGGCGATCTTCCTGAACCTATGATGGAGCAAAAGTTGGATTTAATTATGATGCAGTTGGACAAAGAATGAAGAGCCCGGCAAGCATTGCAAGTTCAATTGGCCAATTTACAAAGATCGACTACTGACAAAGAGGAACCACAATCTGAAAATCTTATCCGACGTACCATCGATGCGACTCTCGAAGCTCAATCTATCCGCAAAGAAACAAAGATAAGTAAAAGAAATTTCAAATTCCGTACTTTCAATGGCACTCGAGATGGAAAAACTGTTCTTGCATTCATCAGTCAGTTTGATGATTACTTTCATGAGGAAAGTGCTGAAAAAGATAAAATCAAGTGTGTCACTAATCATTTAGTGGATAGAGCATCTCTTTGGTGGACCGTGGTTCGTAAGAGTATAGATTGTCCCACTACCTGGGAGAGTTTCAAGAAGAAGTTTATGCAGAATTTCCTTCCTCCACAATTCCATGAAAAAGCCATAAAGCAATGGGGCATTCTTCAGCAAAGAGATCGTGAGCCTATTCCTCAGTACACCGAACGCTTTTGGAATGCATTACTCCAGTTACGCATGCTTAAAGACGTACCTGAAGCGACTCACAAGCGCAAGTATATGTGTGGATTACTTGGGCAATACTACGCTGAAGTCAATATGGTCAAGCCTGCAACTCTTGAAGATGCAATTTCTTTAGCTCATGACACTGAAGACAAGCTTCGAGGAAGAGACAAGCGTCCACAACAATTTCAAGCAAATGGTAACTATGGATCTAAGCAATTCAATTCAAATTTTAGAAGATTCAATCAATGTGGTTTTCCTTCATCATCTTTCCGTAAGTCTTGGGCAAAACCACCTGCTTTGCCATCAAATACCAATCAAAACCCTAAGCCAACTTCACAGCCAAATCCTAATATTCCTAGACTTCCTGCCATTGCAAACAATGTATCTAAAGCCAAACCTATAGTGTGTTACAAATGTCACAAACCTGGACATCTAGCAGCCAATTGCCAAACGAAGAAGCCACCTGTCCATATCAACTATCTTGGAGCAATGGAAGATGAAGAACATGAAGAAATGCCTGATTTCACGGAAGATGAAGACGACATTATTACTCCTTCGGATACTTTACCAGGTATGCCAACTCTACATTCTTTGTTGACAATGAAATGTTTAGTACATGGAAAAGAAAAGATCATTTTGCATGATGATGGTAGTATTCATGATTTTATTTCAACAAAGTTAGTGAAAGAATTGAAATTACAAACTGTTCCTATGCATTATCGCATTAAAGCAGCATTCTTAGGCACAAGGTATAATGGAACACAAGAGGTGCATGATTTAGAAATTCAAATTGGTGAATATACTGAAAGAAGAAATTTTCTAGTTGTACCATTACAGTCCAGTGATATTATTTTAGGTATGCCTTGGCGTCATCAGTATAATCCTGATATAGATTATTCCACGCATTCAATTAATATTCATTTTCAAGGAAAACATATTACATTGTATGGTATGCATGAATCTAATGCTTTTCCACTGCTTTCTCATACTCAAGCTAAACGTGCATTACTCAAAAGTAGTAAATCTTATCTAATTTGGGTGAATGAACTGCAAGCTAAAGAAAAACATATGCATCCTAGGCATAAAGAATTCCTTGCACAATTTAAAGACTGTTTTGCAGAAGATCTACCACCTGGTTTACCTCCTTCACGTCCTGAAGACCACAAAATAGATTTAATTCCTGGTACACAACCACCTTGTAAAGCACCATATAGACATAACCAGATAGAGCAAAAAGAAATTCAAAATCAAGTTGAGGAATTACTAAATAGAGGATTGATTAGACCTAGTAGTTCTCCATTTGGTGCACCTGTTTTGTTGGTAAAGAAGAATAATAATACTTATCATATGTGCATTGATTATCATGCTCTAAATAAAATTACTATAAAGAATAGATATCCAATTCCTAGAGTCAACGATTTTATGGATAAACTGTAAGGTTCTGCTATATTTAGTAAAATAGATCTCAAATTGGGTTATCATTAGGTGAGATTAGATAAGTCTGACATATTCAAGACTGCATTTAGAACACAATTTGGTCATTATGAATTTTTAATGATGCCTTTTGGATTGACTAATGCACCTGCTACATTTAGTAGAATGATGAATTGTATATTTTTGAAATATCAATATTGTGTTATTGTATTCTTTGATGATATATTGGTGTTTAGTAAAAATGAGAAAGAACATTATGAACATCTGTCCTTGGTTTTCAAGTTGTTGAAAGATAATCAATTGTATGCTAATCTGGAAAAGAGTGAGTTCTTTCAAATAGAAATTGAATATTTAGGTCATATTGTGTCATCAGATGGTATTAAAGTTGACCCTAAGAAGATAGAAGCAATATTGAACTGGCCTATACCTAAAAATGTGCATGAGTTACGTTCTTTTCTAGGTCTTGCTAGTTTTTACAGGAAATTTGTGCGAAATTTTTCATTACTTGCCTTGCCTTTGACTAAACTTTTAAAGAAAGGTATTGTTTATCATTGGTCTGATAATCAACAGAAATCCTTTAATTTATTGAAACATGCATTAACCCATGCTCTTGTATTACAACTACCTGATTTTAATAGACCATTCTTTTTAGTAGTTTACTGATGCTAGCGGATCTAGAATAGGAGCCGTACTTATGCAAGATAATCATCCTATAGCCTATTCTAGTTGTAAACTGAAATCCTCCGAACTTAAATATTCCAATATGATAAAGAATTATTAGTTGTAGTACAAGCTTTAAGACAATGGAAACATTACTTAATGGGTTCTGAGTTTATGATTAAGACTGATCAACAAAGTATTAGACATTTACTTAGCCAACCTCAAATATCTGACTGACATATCAAATGGGCAGCTTTTATTCAGAGTTTTCATCCCATTATTCAATATCAACCAGGTAAAGAAAATGTAGTGGCCGATGCATTAAGTAGAAGACCCACCATTCATAATATCTCTGTTATATCATTTGATTCTCTAACTCCTATGAAAGATACTTATTATCAGGACATTACTTTTCATGCTGATTGGAATAAATTAGTTGGAAATAACTGGATTCCTATTGATTCACTATCTTATAATGATGGATTCATGTTTTATGAAAAGAGATTATGTGTTACAGTTCCATTTAGATCTTTTATTTTGAATGAGATTCATTGTCCTCCATATCAAGGTCATAGAGGTATCATATCTACTTTGCGTACATTGACTAAAGATTTTTATTGGTCACATATGGACATTGATGTATCTAACTTTGTTTCTGAATGTTTGATTTGTCAAAGAGTTAAGAGACATCATGGTAAACAGTATGGATTACTTATGCCTTTATCTATTCCCTCAAGACCATGGGAACAGATTTCTATGGATTTTATTACTGGTTTACCTAATACTAAACCTAACCATGACATTATTTGGACTGTAGTAGACAAGTTTAGTAAACAAGCATATTTCATTCCATGTAAGAAAACTTTAACAGCATCTCAGGCAGCACAATTGTTTTTGAAAACTGTTTTCACTAATCATGGATTACCAAAAGTTATTATTTCTGATCGTGATTCTAGATTTTGTAACAATTTTTGGATTACTTTGTTTGCTAACCTAGGAACAAAGATTGATTTCTCATCTGCATTTCATCCTGAAACTAATGGACAAACAGAAGCCACTAACAGTACTATTTTAGATCTTTTACGTGCTTACACTATTTCTAAACCATAGACATGGGACACATATTTGCATTTACTATAATTTGCATATAACAATACACCACACACATCTACAAAGAAAGCACCGTTTGAAGTGATTTATGGTTATAGATTGTCTACACCTGTTGCATTTTTATCAAATAGAATTCAGAGTGCTGATGATATTGCTACTATGAACGCTACTATTTTTTATAAGGTTAAAAAAATGATTGCCAAAGCCGAGCAATCATATACCAAACAAGCCAATAAGAAAAGACAAGCAATGAATTTCAAAGTTGATGACTATGTTTGGTTGAGAATAGAAAAACGTAGATTACAAAGTGTAGATAAACACCCAGTTGTGAAATTAGCACCTAGATTCTATGGACCATTTAAGATCATTCATAAAATCAATGACAATGCATTCAAGTTAGAATTCCTACCTCACTGGAAAATTCATAACACATTTCACATTAGTTTATTGCGACCCTTTAGAGGCCAATTACCTGTACACCCTGTTTACGAAAACCCACCTTTGTTAGATGAAGAGACTGAAATACTTGAACCTGAAGCTATCATAGATACTGACTTTATGACAACTAGAACAGGCCGAAGATATTCTAGATATCTAGTCAAATTTAAAAACCATCCTGTAGAGGAAGCCCAATGGATGCACGCTAGAGACTTAAATGCTTTTCCCACTCTGTTAGCTCCACATTGAGCTAATAGCAATTTAGGTCAATTGCTATCCCACCCCGGGGATATGATGCCAGGAGGCATATTTCACGGTGAATTTCGTGCCACGGTGGATTCCGTGAGGTTTTACGGTGGATTCCGTAAACTTTGTTGACCGGAGCTCATACACAAAGTGGACTCTTTGTGCGAGAAGTTGATGGGGACGCCTATCCTTTTCGGGCGTTTCATTAATTTAGTGTGTACATGGGTGATTCCATAGCGGGTGATTCCGCAAAATACATATTAAATTAATAAAAGTTTATGAGTTTAGAGTGTGCACTCGTAATAAATTAAGGTTAGGATTGATTTCTAACCAATTGATTTATTTATATAGCTGAAGACTGCTAGGTATTCACTTTTTCCGGTTTAATTGTATTATTTTACTAACGATTGTGAATGCTTCAGTTGATGTGTAGAGATAGCAGCAGTGGCGAAGGAAAGCATTGGAGGATAGCATGTATTCGAGTTATCACTTATATTTTGATGGGCGCATACCTTAGGCATGGCACCTATATTTTGTCGCACCTATTTATTGAGGCGTTGGATATTTATTTATTATTTTGTATGCGCATGGGCGTACGATTATGATATTTGTATTTGGACATTGTATTGGGAACGCCTGACTCTTTGGGCGCCCGCCCATTAGCTTTATTTCTATTTTGTGCTAAAGCAAACTCAAAAGCCAAAAGCATGCTATTTTGTAATTTGGGCTATTATTTGAGCTTGAAGATGAGTAATACATAAAATATATGCTTTGTGGAGCGCTCACACAAGGCATGGGGGGAGATTGCACCCAATTGGTCTCTTGTTCATGTCGTGCATGCTTTTTACCTTGAGTTTTGTGCAAAAATTAGAGTTCTTTTGTTCTTGGGGACCTTCCGGCATTCACTACGCAAGCGTACAGCATCCGATCTACCCACCATACACGGGTTGGGCATTAAGTATACCTAACACCCTCCTCCCAGTGTTCACACACACAAGTGAACTAGTTCCTTAGTCCAAGACCAAGTCTTTGAAGATGAACTCAAAATAGATCCTTCGTGATCATTTTAGCAAAGACATCTACTCCATTCTCTTTTGTTGGATATTGGACCAGCTCTAATATTCCATCCTTGATCAAATCATGTACATAGTAATTTGAATCTTTATACATTTGGTGTACACATAAAAAAGTGGATGTTTGAAAATGGCAATGTAACTTTGGTTGTCACATATTAGCACATTTGGTTTTTCATCCTACACTCCCATATGCCTTAAGATCCTCCTTCACCATAGTGCTTCACATGTAACAAAGCAAGTTGCTTTGTACTCTACTCTGGTAGAAGACAATGCCATTGTTGGTTGCTTCTTATTGATCTTAGAGAATGTTCCTTAATCCAAAGAAAAACAATAATTTAAAATGATATTTTGGAATTAGTACTATCTCCTACCCAATTTGAGTCACAATTCCGAAACCAAAGAGGTTTCTGAACTATATGCGATACCATGGTGGAGGGTTCCCTTTAAGTATTTGAGCACTCTCATCACAACTTTCTAGTGACTTTGATGGGGTTTCTTTGTGAACCTACTCAAAACAATGACATGATTAATATATGGCTTGGTGTCATACAAATAGATGAGATTAACCAACCTCATGTACCTCCCAATGTCTACTAGTACTAATGTATCCTCCATGATGTAATATTTTCATGCAATAAAAGCTAGTTGGTTAGTTCGAATGTTAGTTAGTCAATTAATAAGTTAGTAAGATTACTAACTAAAGACTAACTAAGGTAGAAACTAACTGACGTTAATAGCTAACAAATTGTATTTAATTAAAATATATTTTTTAAAAATCGAGAGTCGTAAATTTGACATTTTTCTTGGATCGACAAGGACCGTAGCCACCCTTCACGGAAGTTACAACGTGAACGAGACTTATGAGCCATATTAATCACTAGTATTAAAGTGTATAGTTTGGATGGTCCAAAAATATTAGATTTTGGGAAAAACTAGCATATTCTAGATATTTTAGATATTATCCTAAAAAGATAGAATTGAATGTCATTTAAAAGAAAAGACAAGTGATGTTTTAGTTAGTTTTGGAGATTTTATAAAAAGAAAAAAAAGATAAAGAGAGTGATTGGCGAAATCGTGCGTGCCATGATCGCAGTCTAAAGGCAGTAGATAGCACTTTGAACATGGAGAGAAAGAAGGAGTGATCTGAAAGCTCTCCAAGCAAGTGCCTTGAGGTTTTACCCCCCTTTTGGAGCCAATGGAACCATAAGATTTATAAGTTAAGCATTAGATCACCGAGTTTTCCAAGAGTCCCTCCACCAAGAACTCTTGTTCTCAGCCTCATCCCCTCTTCTCTAAATCATTATAAATATAGGGCATGGGGAGGCACAAGGGAGCATAAGGAGACCCCGAGAGGCTGCCAGAGAGAGGTAAAGAAAAGGATACCCCTCCAAGAGATTGTGAGAGAGAGCTTGAGAGAGAGAGAGAGAGAGAGAGAATATTTACATCGAGAGGCTACAAGGGAGAGAGTTAGCTCAATTCCCTCTATCTCGATCCTTGACTTAGCCATCTTCTCTTACACTCTCCCATCTCGAATCTATTACGCCTTCTTAATCTCTTGAGTCTACTTGCGGATGATAGCATACCTTGATGAGATCCAATTGTAGGCTTTGTTACATCAAGAGGTAGGGAAGAAGAGGATGAAAGTGCTTCATGACCTTTGTGTTAAAAGATATAAATTTTTGAAGGGTTAGTTGGTCCTATATTATCATGCACATCGCAAGTTATTTCTTGGTAAGTTGGAACCCAAATGGGATGGCCCTTATAAGATAGTTTATATAGGAAAGAATGGCTCTACAGCCCTTTTAGCAAATTTGTAGGGGGTAGAGTTGAAGCCCTATTATGTATAGGGTAACATAGAAAAATACAATGCCTTAATTGTGGGGCTGAATATTTCGACGTGGTGGTATCCACCGTTCATTGGTGAAAGATGACTTGCAATTAGTGATCAAAAAATTGAATGGGACTTATAGTGTGAGGGATCTTGTTCTGTGGATGTATCATCCTGCACCTTCGGATATACTTGAGATTTTTGGGAGAGAGACTTATTAGCCGATTCCTCGTCTTAGTGGAACTGCTTTGCAAATTCATTGGCAAAGTATGCCTTTGTCGAGGACATATTTCTCAATTGTGGTCCTGAGGGGTTGTTAAAATTGCCTAATCTTATTAGCTCAGGGCTACTGTGGGGGTTGCTTGTCTAACATGTCTTATTATGACCGCCAATGGTTAGTATGGGTGATGAGTTAGGTAGCGATCGACCATCTTCCTATTCTTTCATGGATGCGTAGGATCATTAAATGACATATTCACTAGACACCCCTTGCCACTTATGCAAGAGGGGGCCTAGCTAATAATCTGATGCATTTAGTATAGGGCATGAGTGACCCATCCCTTGATCTAGTGTTGTCTTTTAGTATGATTTATGTGGGGGTCAACGGTTTGGTTTTAGTAGTAGAATGTTAAATGTTGTGCATTATAGCTATATTTTTGTTAGGCCAAGAAGGTCATCCTGGTTGGATGTAATGTTTGATTTCATTAGGCTAAGAGGGCTGGTTATTTTATTGTGCCCTAGTTGATTTTCTAAGGCCAAGAGGGCCATGTGTTTGTTTGGTGCAAGTGCAGTGTGAGACGGATAAAAAATTCTCATCTCACAGTTCGATTACCGTAAGGCATCGTGCCTCTATTTACTCCAGATCACAAGCATGAAAGAAAGCAAACACTCGAAGAATTCGAAATGATTTTATTTATTGATTCACAATTTTTTTTTACAAATTTGAATTTGTCCTACAACTCGAAGCTCAGAACAAATTCTTATCACATCATAGACTTGTGCTTGCACTCCATGATGCTCTCTCCAACTCTCTTTTCCGCTATTCTGTTGTATTGCGGCCCATGTGTTCTTCTTCCACCCCCTTTTTCATAGCTTGGCTCACTCCCAAGAAACTCTATGAGGCTTTTTTTTTCCCTCTTCCCCTCCAAAATTAGCCTTATTATAATCAACATTTTCTTTTTTATCTAATAATAGCCTCATAGAAGAAAGTAGTGCTTGAATGTCATCCGTGGAAAGGAGGATAGCCATCTTATACCGAACAATTTCCAACTTTAGCCACTAGAGAGTTTCCCACTTCACAATAAGATATGCATAGTTCATGCACCTTATCATAAGTTGACCATCCAACTAATAACTAACACAGATTGCACTTTATATGAAGCATTGAGTTCAATCCAGAAGCATATCATGTAGTAAACCCATCAGCTACTCAAGTTCTAGTGCAGATTTTCCTTCATACAAAACACGCAATTTAAAAGTGCAATAGCGGCCCTTCTACAACAAGTATGTTTTTCCCATCTTTCCAAAAACATGTTGCAAACTCAACCCTATGTTTATCTCGCACACATCTGAAACTGTTTGCCTTCACTTGGGCAAGAAGGTTCTCGCCCACAAGGGGTGATATTTTGAATTCCAGCTTTTGTGACACATAGATAGAGCCTGATAATATGTTTTAGCTTCCCCATTGTTAAACTTGGGTTCTGCATCCTCATTATGGCATTGTCTCTTCGATGGATTAATCAACCACTAAAATGTGTGCCAATAATGGTGGGGAAAAGACTAGCATTAAGCATCTCTAGTACAACAATACTGTTAGAACATCAAGCTCTCTTTACTCTTCAGTCAGTATATCTTTATATGTGTGATCGCCAACATTAGCTGGATACAACTATACACATGTGTGACATTCAATAAGTCGGTATAGTCAATGATTTAATCACAGTTAGTCTTGTTTAGTCATACCTATGTGTGTAAGTCTCTTTCAGTTTAGTATGATGGAAGAATACTGGTAGAAGAACAACAATGAGCTGAGGCTCATCTTCTGCTCTATTGTCTCTCTCCCTCTCTTCCAACATGGTATCAAAGCATTAATTCCTGAAGCGTGAAGGCTTGGCAGTGGCTGTTTGACATCAAGACATCATATCTAAAGAAAATGTCATCAAAGGAGACTATGCATGCAACATGTTTTTTTGCAGAAGCCTACAAAAATAGTTTTTGAAGAAGCGGCCCTGAGTTCTTGACTGTTTCAACATGGTCTACAACTTTGCAGAATAAATTTTTTTTCAAATTTCTCTCAGATTTTGAGATATTCATCACAAATTTGTGCAGACTGGCTGTTTACTACAGTAAATAGCAGGTGATTCCAGGGCACTAGTGGCTTTCATCCTAACAATGTATATGCCCTTACTATCATGCATTTGAGCATGATATTGGAGTGTTAAATGCTCAAATTTGGAGCTTATTTGCAGGCTAGAAACAGTGAACTGGTTGCTGTCCTGAATTTTGAAACAATATACCTACAGGGTTGAAGTATCTGTGATGCTTATTTGCTATTGACAAATGTTTGGATCATATTGCTTGAGTGGTAGATGCTTTTTGGGATATTGTGAGTGCTGAAAGTCCAAAGTTTGGACTAATTTGTTGCTTGTTATCTCAGGGTATTGACTGGTTATTATCTGCAGGAAGGATACTATCATCTTCACTTGACATACATGCAATATATTTTGACCGGTTGGACATGTATCAACTCCTGCATAGAGTGGCAGCTGAATGAGATCTTTTGGGGCTGTTTTGAGGTCTGAATACTCTTGTTTTAACAGAGAAAATACTACTGGTTATAGCAGTGGACTGGCTGTATTTGGTACTGCTACTTGCATACAATACAAACATTGATACTTGTATGGACATAGTTTGTTGCTGGGATGTTTTGCCACTACCATAGAATGTTTTGAACTTATTTGAGGTTGGTTTATGCTTAGTTGACCATGTTTTTCCATTGTTGGAATACAGTTTACAGCAAGTAGGTTGTTAGGAAAATTGTCCTGAATTGCAGGAAAATGCCCTGAATAGTATGAAACTAGTCCTGAACTATAGGAAAATGAGTCAGATACTTACAGGTTGTATACATCATTGAATACCTAAGCTGCCACTATGGCAAATGCTTAAGGAACTGACAATATCACTCAAATTGTGGGAGAAAAACTAGACAACAAAAATTTTTCTTTATGGAAGTTCCGTATGAAGAATTTTTTTGGTTGGTAGAGGTTAATGGGACTTATGTACAGGTGATGAGGCTGAATTTGAAATGCATGAAAGGAATCCAACAAATGATCAAAAAAGGGCTCATAAGCTAGGGACTGATGAGAGAGCATGCAAGGTGTTACATTTGTTTTCCTTATGTATATCAAATGTTATGGTTATATAGATAACTGGATGCAGTTCTCCAGGATGCATGGGACATACTCATGAAGAATTATGAAAATGTAACACATGCAAGAAAGATTCAACTAAAGCAACAGTTCAATAAAATGTCTAGGAATGATAGAAGTATTCAAGCCTACACTATAAAGATCAAGAACATAGTGGGTCAGCTTGCCACATTTGGATCTTCAGTGTCTCGGGATTATATGATTGCAGTAACATTGAATGGACTTGGGAAAGAGTATAAAGCATTTGATACATCTATTTCTGTGAGAGATGAATCACCTGATTGGGATGAGTTGATTGCTTTGTTGTTTCATGAGGAAGTTAAGCTTGGGTTGAATATAGGTTCTAGTACGTCTCAAAGCAGAGACACTGTTCTTTACTCTAGCTAGCGTGACAGAGGCGACAGAGACAGTGGCGACAGAGACAGTGGCTCCTTTTGAGGTCGAGGAGACACTCAAAACACTTATAGACATCATCAGTAGAATGCATGGCATAGCATAAATAAATAGGGTCAACGTGGATCTAGTGGCTTTAGAGGTAGGGGGAGATCACCCCATGGTAGAGGTGGTGGATCTGGTTCATGGCAGTCAAATGATCAATCAAAAAATAGAGATAAGGACTTTCATTACTGCAGCAAATATAGACACATTGCAAAGGATTGTTACAAGAAGCAGGGAGATATGAAGGCAAAGGGAAAATAGCATGGGCACTATGCATATTCTAGCGGTGCTCATGATGAGTAGGTTGACAGATTGTTTGCCATAGATCATGTGTCTAAGAATGCATCTAGGAAAAATAGAGATGAGAGATGGTACATTGATTGACGAACTTCAAATCATATGACACCCCATGAAGAATGGTTTGATTAGATGGTTGCAGGTTTGCATGGACATGTTTGTACTGGGGATGACACCCAGCATACTATTTAGCATGAAGGAGTTGTATCGTTGTTGATCCTTGATGGAAAGAAAAAGAGCCTACATGATGTACTACATGTACCTACAATAACCAAGAATATTTTTTCAATTGGACAGATGACAGAGCAGAATCTGCAGGTGAGATTTAATAGAGATGGATGCTTTGTTGAAGAATATGGTAATGGCTACAAATTGATTGCTAGAGGACAAAGAGATGGCATAATTTTTACTCTTGATGCATCAATTCCAAAATTAAAAGTAGCCATGTTTGCACATGATGATGGTGCTATACGAGATGTTGAGATATGGCATAAGCGGATTGGCCATGTGAATGTACAAAAGCTAAAATCTATGCAACAAAAGAAGATTGTGCTTGGATTGCCTAGGTTCAAGTATCATGACTTTGGACATGTATGTGATGCATGTCAGTTTGGAAAGCACACAAGGTTTCCATTAATGAGACATGTACAGAATAGCTCACGACCCTTAGAGTTGGTGCATTCAGATGTATGGGATCCATCTCATAATGCTTCGTTTGGTGGTGCTCATTACTATGTATCCTTCATTGATGATTTCAACAGGTATACTTGGCTTACATACTGAAACATAAGGATGATGTGTTTGATGCATTCAAAGACTTCAAGAAGCATGCTGAAAATGAGTTGTGAGCTATAAAATTTCATGTCTTAGATTGGATGGAGGTGGAGAATATTTCTCCAATTACTTTGACAAGTACCTTGCTAAACATAAGATCAGAACACAGTTAACTTGCAGCTATACACCACAGCAAAATGGTGTAGCAAAAAAGGAAAAATAGGGTACTAATGGAATTGGCAAGAGCTGTGCTGTGAACTGAGAAGATTTTGCCAAATGGTTATTGGGCTGAACCAGTAGTGATTGCTATCTATGTGCTAAATAAAACCCCTACAGCAAGGATTCATGATGTAACTCCATATGAGAGGTTGAATGGTCATAAGCCTGACATTTCACACTTGAAGGTATTTGGCAGCATTGCATATGTGCATGTTAGTGATGAAAAGAGGAAGAAATTTGATCCTAAAGCTGCCAAGAGTGTGTTCCTTGGTTATGCACAAGACTGAAAACCTTACAAGTGTTATGTACCATCTATACATGAGACATTGATTAGTAGAGATGTTGTTTTTGATGAGCTGGCATCGTGGTATGGTAATCCTATTGCAATGGTTGCGGAGTTGTACTCCTACGTCCACTGACACGGATATGTCAGTGAGGGGGAGATTGGATAAGGGAAAAGAAAATATGCTTGAAGATGTAACAGGTCCACTTACAGCAAGTTATGAGTCATCTAACAGTGACATTTTGGATAGTGAGTTGGGCATTCTGTCTATTATGATGCTTGGAGCAAGGTAGAGTCATTATGTACTGCATCATGAGAGGAAAGCTTAGAGTGAGCCACAATTACAGAGATTTGATAGAGTTAGAAAACCAGTTGACAAGTTTACATGCACTAGTTATTCAGCCCGCCATTATGCATATACAACTAGTGTGACAGGTTACAAAGAACCTACAAATTTTGATGATGCAGTTATAGATGATAACTGGTATACTACCATGGATGAGGAGTATGCAGCCCTAGCTGAAAATGAGACATGAGAATTGGTTGAATTTCCTAAAGGCAAAGTCCCCATTGGCTACAAATTTTTGTGGCAGTATGTAAAGGCTAGAAATTATGGCAAATGGATGTCAAGAATGCTTTCTTGAATGGTGATTTGGTTGAGGAAGTATATATGGAGCAGCCTGAAGGCTATGTTTACCCAGACTTTCTTAGACATGTATGTAAGCTAAAAAAGGCTTTATATGAACTGAAATAGGCACCTAGAGTATGGAATGCTCGGATCAGCAGTTATTTACAACAACATGGATTTAGATTGGGTGATGCAGGTCATAGTGTGTTCATGAAGAAGATAGATCATGGATATGTGTTTCTAGTGGTTTATGTAGATGATCTTAATATCACTGGAGATGATGAAGAGGGCATTACTGAAATTAAATTATGTTTTCAAGCTAAATGAGAGTCAAAGACCTTGGTGAGCTGAAGTATTTTCTTGGGACTGAGGTAGTCTCTACGTCTCAAGAAATATGGCTGCTACAAAAGTAGTATGCTTATGACATGTTACATAAGTATGGTATGGCTGAATGCAAGCCTATGGAGACACCTCTTGATCAGAATGTCAACCTTTAGATTGATGTTGGGAATGACATAGAGAATGTGACCATGTATCGATAGATGGTGGGCAGCTTGATATTCTTGACTATTACCTGTCCTCCTGACTTATGTTATGTAGTGGGGCTGATTAGTTAGTTCATGCAGAAGCCTTGCAAACCACATTTAGATGCAGTCAGGAAGATCATGAGATAGTAAAGGGTACTACAGATTATGGGTTGTCTTATGCATATGGAAAATCTCTTGACTTGAGAGGGTTTACTGATGCTGATTGGGCTGGTTGTGCCTATGACAGGAGGTCAACCAGTGGTTATGCATTTGGATTGGGCAATAGTATGATCAGTAGGCAGAGTAAGAAATAGCCTACTATTGCATTGTCTAGTACAAAGCTGAGTATAGAGAAGCTACCTTAGCAGCTTGCGAAACAGTTTGGTTAATGAAACTACTAAAAGACTTGGAAATACAGCTAGAAAGCAGAGTGAGATTGCATTGTGATAACCTCAATAGTGTTATGTTGGCTAGCAATTCTATCTACCATGCTAGGTCCAAACATATTGAGGTTCACTACCATTTCATCAGAGAAATGGTTCTTACATGGTAGATTGACTTGATTCATGTGAAGACTGAAGACCAGGTAGCACACATATTTACCAAGTCACTTGGTAAAGAAAATTTCATATATTTCAAACAGCTACTTGGAGTTTATCAGATGGTTTGAGCTTGAGGGGGAGTGTTAGAATATCAAACTCTCATTACTCTTTGGTTGTTCTATCTTTATGTGTGTGACTGACATTAGCTGGATACAGCTGTACATGTGTGTAACATTCAATAAGTCGGTGTAGTCACTGACTTAACCATAGTTAGTCTTGGTTAGTCATACCTATGTGTGTAAGTTTCTTTCATTTAGTATGATGGGAGAATAATGGAAGAAGAACAACAATGAGCTGAGGCTCATCTTCTTCTCCACTCTGTCTCTCTCCCTCTCTTCTAACAAATACTTGATAAACCTGTTATATTTGCACTTGCGTCCCCTGAGCAAGGTTTGGATCAATCAACTTGCAAAGCTCACAAAAGGAGTGCACATTTTGTAGTGTAAAATTGCAATCCATTGAGATTATTTCTCCTTCACACAAATTTGATTGTGCTTCTCCAGAAAATCTTATGGGTCCCAACTTTGTTGTAATTCTTGTGAGTTTAGGTTCTTCTACAATACTCCTAGCACCCCCTCTTATACGTTGGATGGGGTGTTAAACATGCCAAAAAATGGAGCAAAAGCTGGGAACACCATCTCCAATAGAGATCCACCAAGGGTAAGTACTTCACTCCTCCAAAAATCATGTAGGCTACCTCTATAGTAGTATCTAACTTCACTTCAAAGGGCTCCAAGAAACACCTGTAAACCATCTGTGGTATTCCTTCTGTAGTATTCCCATCCTCGCATCCAATATTCCATCATTGCATCAATACAGATGAAGATTGGTCAAATACAATTATTGGAAGGCTTGATCACTCCAGAGTGATGTCGTGAAGCAGAATAATGGTAGCAATGTAGGCCATTAACACTAAAGCCTCTTGCTCAATTGCAACAAGTTCTCACACAAGTCTTACTTATCTTCATAGTCTTGCATGCACTGATGGCATCAGAACACTCCAAAGCGGCTTTGCAGTGGTGGATGTGCAATGTCACAACAACGGTTAATGGTTTCTTGTCTTAGTGTTGTACTAAACAGATTTGATGGAGTACCTGGAGTGAGCCTCTTGCTATGCAAAAGCTTCTTGTGGCCAAGTCTAGGTGATGTCCTTCCATTTCAAGTTCTTTTCCTGTATGTGATATATTATATGTGTTTGTGGGGAATTTTCTTCTTTTGGGGACTAGCAAGTTAAGGCATGAAGTCCCAAGGTTAGGTTTGGTATATTTGGGGGAAGTCTGAGCCACTGTTTCCGCCTCTTATAAAGGCATTGTCATGCATTTAAATATCTATTTTTGAGAGTAGTCCTTAGTGATCGTGTTCTTGTTAGCTTGCTAAGCAGTTGTTCCTAAGAGCTTCTATTCGTTGTGAGGCATCTAGGGAAGCCTATGAAGCAAAAGAAAGAGAAGCACCAATGATTATATGTGAAAAATCTAGTATACAAAGGTGTGTAAAAAGGGGTTCTAAACCCTGGAAAAAGAAAATAAAAGAAAGGAAAATACTAAGAGCAGATGATCATTACCTTGCGAAGGCCTAGTATGCCTTGTCTTCTTGGGGATGACATTTAGCATAAATAAGGATGGTTGGAGTGAAAATTAAAGTAAGTGAAAGAAAATAATTTAGTGTCTTCTTGCAAGAACTTAGTAGGTTTTTTGTGTGCCAAGACAAAACTTGAGGCCAATGCCCTATTCTCCTTGGGTCACAATACGTTGAGCTGCCTCCTTTTCACAAGCCAAAGGACCAAAATACCCATCAAATGCAAAATCTTAAACGGTAGGGGGAAGGTGATTTTGGAAGTTAAATATCATTTTAATTTTGATTTTATGCATATTCTAGCATATAGGATTTGTTTGAAAAAGGACAACAGTATGGGTTGTCATGGGGTGCTGCCTTAGTAAATGAAGCAATAGACTAGAATAAAATCATGAAAGGGTTGTTTGTACACATCCACATTGTTTGATTTATAAGTTTACTTGTTTGAGCACATATGCCATCCACTTTGTATCCACATTTTCATATGTGGTATCAAGAGTACTATCTCCTATAGATGCATAGCACTTGATTTCGATTTATGGACCCACGTTGAGTGTGAGGACCCCTTGAGCTATAGGTCTAGTGTTATCATTTCATTGGTGGCTGATATGGTAAGGAATTTGTTATCTTCTGCAATGAATATAATGAAGAGTGGACTTTGTGTGTACATGTTATATGTTGAAATGGTGCATTTGGGGCTAATCCTTGGGGTGTAGGAGAGATATAGTGGGGCCACAACGATAAGTGGGGGGTGCTCTCTTTGTTTATGCTTCGAGATGCTAGTTAATATTATGTTTGGGTATTACTTGTACTTGGACTCAAGAAGGGCATCATGTTGGACTACAATCTAGAGATTGTATCTACAAATGCATTATTCCGATAAAACAGTTCATAGTGTCTATACACTCTTGGCCATGATGCCGAGGGGTTATTTAGGTGATTTTAGGAGGCCAAACCTAGATTCCTAGAGCTAGTGTGGGGCCCATTTTTGATCCCAATAGCAAGCCACTCAATAGATCTCCTCATGGAGGAGAGAAAGAGAAACCCAATGCTTTCTAGAACAATGTGACAGCTACCAAGGTTGCCAAAACTAGAAAAAAAAATTGTGGAGAAGAATCAAGAGACCAAGATCTTACAACCATTGGTATGAAAAACAAAGAGTTTTATTCATTATTAATATGCATTCCATTTTTGCACAAGCAGTAAGTACTCATCAATAAAGGGTTGGGGTTGGTTCCACTTTGAGAGAGAGAGAGAGAGACAGAGACAGAGAGAGAGAGAGAGAGAGAGAGAGAGAGGAAGAAGAAGAAGAAGAAGAAGAAGAAGAGAGGGTGAGATAGAGAAAGAAGAAAGATAGAGAAGGAGATAGAGAGAGAGGGGGGAGAGTACGTGTGTGTGATTTAGTAAAATAATATAAAAAATGAATGTAGGATCAATTTGTTTGGTTTCATTCAGACATTAGAATTTTAGATCTATGAATGTACATTAGGGATCGCTATACAGTCTCCACATAAATAAACCTCTCAATTGATGATTCAATGCCACTATTCATACTTTTCACTATAGTTAGTTGAGAAAATCAAATCTACTTTATTGCATTTAGTTGAGATTAAAAAACACATTGGAGGTTGCATGCATACATATGAAACCACAAAGAGAGAGAGAGAGAGAGAGAGAGAGAGAGAGAGAGAGAGAGAGAGAGAGAGAGAGAGAGAGAGAGAGAGAGAGAGAGAGCAAAAAGTATAAAAAATAGACTAAGCATCAATTGATTGGTTTTCATTCACATTAAACTTTTAACCCTATCAATGTAGATTAGGGATCAACATACGCTCAAGATATGAACAAATCTCTCAATGATAGATCAATATCACCATTCATACTTTCTTCTATACTATAGTATCCCAAATCAAATCTATTTGGTGCATTAGATAAGAAATAAATATTTTTCAAAGGGTGTTGCATACAACACATGTAGTTTGTTGAGTAGAATATATAAACAATAAAAACAAGGATTCAATTTATTTTTAAAAATAGTATTTTAGAACCATGAAAGAGGGTTGTTGAACACTTTGGTACACATGAAGTGATTGTGTGTGTGTGTGTGTGTGTGTGTAGCTATAGGATACAACTAATGGAAAAGGTGTTTAGAGAGAGAGAAGAGAGGAAGGAGAGGGGGTCAAGGGATATGGGGAGGGAAAATAAACACCATTGCTTTAGGGAACAATCAATGGGCAAGTTTTCAGAGAGAGAAAGGGGGGAGAGATAGGGGGACAAAGGGAAAAATGGAGGGGAAGGTGAAATAAACCCCATTGCTTTGCACGTGCCTCAATGGCAATTAATTAGTCACTAAACTCCACAATATCCTATCAGGTCCTTTGCAAGCCTTCCTTGACAAGCACCTTGGCATAGATCCTCAAAACAAGGCCAATGATATGATGCTTCCAAAGGGACAAAACCACAATATGGTGGAAAGAAGAAAAAGGAGGACAAGGATGAGGAAAGACAACATGATTATGAGAACACGAAGATAATGGCATTAGGTTCCAAAATGGTTTCCAAAAGGCACTTGTACTAAAAATTAAGTTGCTAATTATCTAAGATTTTAGAAGAATGAACTCCCAGGGAGGTCAATCATAAATATATGTATGTATCACGTGGGTTCAACATAAGGGATTTTTAAAGTACCATTTTTCCACATTTTTTACATATAGAAGGGTCCCATATAAAGGAGTTACTTATAGATTGAATAGAAAAGGGTTATGTTTTATTAAGGGACAATTCAAGATAAGGATATTTATAATAGGCCTTGAACGCACGTGATATAGAGGGTATACATATACTAAATTACTTGGGAATGAGCTCTCCAATTTGTATGTTCAGATTAATAAGAATATATTTTTCATTCAAGAGGTTGGCCATTAAATTCCTAAGGTCATTAACTCATGTTAGGGGCACTTTTCAACCAATGACCTCTCTTTTTGAATGGTTAAGTGTTCTACTATCATGTTTTCCCACCAAAAGCATATTTATTTTTTCATCCATAGTCATTTGAAGCATCATTCTTTCCTCTTTTCTTGTATTTCTTACTTCTTATAGTAGATTATCCTTTATCATAAATTCTCCCATCAAAATCACATATGTTTCTTCCTTCACAATCATTTGAAATGTCATTCTCTCCTCTTTTCTTTGTTCATTCTCACATAGTAGATTATACTCTATTTGTAACATCAACCCATAACTAAAGTACAACTAGAGCACTCAACTGTAAGCTTACTATTCAAATAGATATCCACATCAAGGTTAAGAAGATCTCATGTGTGCAAGATATTCAGAGAATATAAAAGATACACCTTCTTACTTGATATTAGCTATTGGAAGTTGTTTTCTCATGTAATGTCCCGCCCGCGTGAGAATGACCTTCTCCCCCTTAATAACTAACTTTAGTTAAAATTCCCCTCCCCTTGTCGTGGCAAGGGATGGAAAAGAAAGGGAAAGGAAATCATCGTGAAGGGGGAAGGAAGACGTTGACGTGGAGCAGGAGACGTTGACGGAGAAGACGAGGAAGAAGGTGAAATCGACGATGATAACCACAAGGGGGAGCCCGAAAACCTACCACCCCTCCCTAGGCCCTCAACCAGCCACCTGTCCACCATGCCGTGTGGTGAACACCACCATTCCACCACCTCTCTATGATCCCCCCCACCCCACCCCCCCCCCCCCCCCACCCCTTCAATAATAACCCCTCACCATGATAAAATCTCCCCCCAATTGTAGTGAAAGGGCATATGAGGCCTTAGAGGGAGGGGCCAACAAGCCGCTATAGGGAAGAAGAGAAGAGGAGAAGAAGGAGAGAAGGTGAGAGAGAGAGAGAGGAGAAGAATAAAGAGAAGTGAAGAAGAGAGGGAGAAGAACTCGGGTAAGTTACTCATGAATATATGTGTGCATCACGTGGGTTCAAAATAAGGTATTTTAAAAAAACCATTTTTATACATTTTTTACATACATAAGGGTATAATATAAAGGGATTATTTACAGATTTAATAGAAAAGGGTTATGTTTTATTTAGGAAAAATTCAGAGGTAAGGACATTGATAAATAGACCTTGAACGCATGTGATGTAGAGGATATACATATAGTAACTTCCTCGAGGAGAAGAAGAGGAGGTGGGAGAGAGAGAGAAGAAGAGAAGAAGGAGAAGAAAAAGAAGAGGAAGGAGAAGAAGAAGAGAAGAAGAAAAGGAGGAGGAGAGGGAGAGAGAGAGAAGAAGAGAAGAAGGAGAAGAAGAAAAGGAGAAGAAGAAGAGGAGAGGGAGAGAGAGAGAGACTCTCCGAAGGGACTCATTTCTCTTCCCCTCCTAGGAGGGTGGGCATCTTTTTTTCCCCTTTGACTGCAAATCACTATACTATTCCCGCAAGATTATTGCCTATCCGTAGGCCAAACTCTTTTCCCCAAAGTAGCCCCCACTAAGCAAGCACAAGGTGCAAAGGTCTTGTGCGACTCACATCTAAGGGAGTCGAGGTTCGAGAATGGCCCCCAAGCAGAGACTATCATGCTCGGATGGCAATCCCTCAACAAGCAATGGAGCTTCGGATAAGGACATCACTACCAATCCACCTGCGGTGCCAGTCGTAAGTGATGTATTTCCAAATTAGTAGATGCTTGTTTTGATTCTCACATGAAGAACATTAGATGCCGCACAAGAATAGGTCATGAGAAGGGATAGGAGTCATCTCTTATATTCAAAAGATAAAGTTGCAAAGCACATGTATCAAGAGAAGCTAATTGTATCTAGAGGCTATGCGACAACTCACACATAGCATAATAGTATTTCAAGGTATTGTCAAACTCTCTCTTTTCGTAAAAGTCATAGATGGGTATTTCCCCCACACTGAAAGTATGTTGTAGCTTGCACCCTTGACGGATTGCATGATAAGAGATCTTGAATCTATTAGATCATTGGGATCTTGATGATATGCGTAGTTAACACAAACAACAGCCATAAGGCCTAAAACTAAGAATGTCTTGGGTTTCAACTGATAACCGCTATGTTATCAATCCTATTTGGATTGGGTTAGATCATAATACAACTCCCGCCCCCAAAAGCAAGTAGAGAGCTCGAGGAATTGAGAAGACCGAGTCAAAGTAAAGACCACTACTTTTTGGAAAAAGGTTGAGTTATCAAACAATGTAAGTGACCTATAGGACTTATATCTTGTACTGTGTTTGCGTACTTTAGCATATGTCTTAGTCTAAATAAGGGTGTGTTAAGTAATTTTTACATAGAATCGCTCTTGATCCCAATGGGGAGTGCAAATATGCGATGAAAGGTTATCACAACTATTCCTACAATGTCAGAAAAGGATACCATTGTTTTGTTGATCAATCTAACATCGTCTTAAAATGATTTTGCATTAAATTGATTGAGGGATGTGATTTGGATGATCATTCCAAGTGTTTGTATTTGATGGTAAATGCATGACAGAGGTTAATAATGACAAGTTTCCATGGAGAATAGAGGAATGTTTTCCTGGAAGATGATATTAGGTTGATTGCATTGATTGTGCTTGATTCTTAATTGGATTAATTAAGGAAGGATATCTTGCGCGAGCGGATCATCTCCAAGGTCACATCGTGTTTCAACCCGAGAGGGCATTGCTAGATTCAGGAGACGAAGGTCGAGCGGATCATCTCCAAGGTCACATCGTGTTTCAACCCAAGAGGGCATTGCTGGATTCACGGGACGAAGGTCGAGCAGATCGTCTCCAAGGTCACACCGTGTTTCAACCCGAGAGGGCATTGGTGGATTCACGGGACGAAAGTCAAGTGGTGAAAAGGCCAACCACGGAAAGTGTGTCTCGCTCCTAGGTCGCTTGGGGTTAATAGAGCTATGGACACCCCTTGCCGAGTCCAAAGCGAAGTTGAAGACTATTGTGAGTCCAATGTCCGGAGGTATTGGAAGATCCTATTCTAGATAATGGATAGAAATTATGGTGCCATATGATTTGGACCGGGACTTTTGTTGGATAGAAGGGATATATAATTCTCATGTATGGGCAGGAGACAAAGACTAACTGAGATAAGTTAAGGAACTTGTTTGTCAAAGGATTGCTTGCTTTGTATTTCTGTTTGTGCCATAGATTACACGAACAAATTATGTTCCCTAAAAGGCTTAATTAATGAAGCTGATTTTAGGTATCACACATAAATGTGATAGGACCTAATTAGATAACTAAAGAATGCCCATGGAGGGAAGCGGGTGGGTGGAACCCCTGACGAGTTCGTCCTACAACAGGGTGGTCCTAGAGAACCAAGAGGCTTCTCACTAGGTTTTAGAGTCGTTTGACTTTAGGTATTGCTAACTTAGAACCCGATTCATGCCGTTTTAGAGGACTGGAATCGGACTATGCCCTATGGGCAAAGAGGTTGAGCAGCACATCCCTCTTGTTTCCCATTCTCCTTGAACCAAGTGTGGCATGGGTCTGCTTTGGATTGGGTATCTCTACATAAAGTATGATGTCCAAAATCCGACGGTAGAATACTTTCAAGAGACCTTAACCCCTAGGGACTCAAGTTTCAGATCGATCCTAGTGGGTTCGCGGCCATGAACATTCCGTTGCGAGGCAGACTCAGGAAATCCTAAACGACAAATCTCGGAACATTCCATGGTAGTGCCGAGCGGCAATTCTTAAATTCGTTTCTTGATGGACTGCTAAAACATGCTTGGATAGTCGATAGGCAAGCACGTTACATCTCATCATACCCTTAATTGTGATGCTATCAAATTTTCAATACATGAATGATGGCTTGATGTCATGGGATGATGTTCCCTTTGTTTTACTATCTTTACCAATCTCTTGGGATTTCTCCCCTTCTATAGGAAGAAATAGAAAGGAGTTGAATCTATTTCTTCTGCTTAGAGCTTTAATCATAATGCAAACTAAAAAATGTATAGATCAAGGACATGTGGATATCATTTTGCTTGTATGGATTACTCTCTCTAGTTATAAAAATGAATGTTTTTAGGGTTAAATGCATCACTAAACTATTAATGTCTTATCTTTGTATATCTTTCTTCTAATATAATATATCTCTGATTTCAAAAAAAATATCTATCAAGGTAAATCCCTCTGACTATAGACCTTGTTTACTTTATAGTATTCATGATCTTATTTATTTTTTGAAAATGTATACTTAAAATGCCAATTGGGGTTGGATAAATAAGTAAATGTTTCTACATGCAATAAAGTGAAATTTTGACAAGTTAATAACATTGAATAAATGAGTCATTAGTAGGAAAATTATTGCAACAATACAAGAAGTCCATGGAAATATATATATATATATATATAGTTATTTTCTATCTTTTTCTATACTAAATATAATTAATCAACACTTCTTCTTTCTTTTACTACATATAAAAAAGATAAATATACTATATCAATAAGTCTTCAAAAAGATAGTCTCTCTTAAATACAAAGTCTACAGTGACAGATATAATAATTAGAAAAGGAATGTCCAAACAAATCTATTATTTTTAAAAGATGTAACTATTCAATACCTCTTGCATATTTTTTTGTAGCCCAAAAAGATAGATGATCTTATGTAAAATAATATACTACATTTAATATTGCTTCAAAAAGATAATCTCTTTGGATCCAAACTATGTAATGGTAGATGGAATAAATAGCAAAGGATTGGCCTCCAAGCCTTATTATGTTTAAGATACTTCAAAATGCTTACATTAATATTTTTTGGCAAATTTTTAAGAAATTAATCAACTCATTTTACTTTTTTATATATTTTTCAACTACAAATGAAGTTTAGAAATAATTTTAAAAAATTAGAAATAGGGCATTACTAATATAATATGATTAGGGAGTTTTGAGAGGCTAAAATTCCCTAATCATATTTTCTTAGCACTACCCTACTTTTTGTGATTTTTTAAATACTTTTAATCTTAATTTTTAGCTTGAATGCACCATAAGGTCTAAGCGAGGAGAAAAAAGGATAGGCAATGTGCATGGTAGATGCTTGTGAATATGTCCAACCCTTCTTACATGTATCTTATATTTTGAAGACTTCTTTATGGTTTTTATAAACAAGACCAATGTTTGCAAAAATTTTCAACTCATGTGGTAGCCCAACAAACTATAATATATTTTGTCATTATGTTGAAAGGTAAGTATGATTTATGACTATAATTTATCATGTATTCTATTTTCTTATTATTTATTTACTAATTTTTATTTTAGAAAGTATATTAGATTCTAATCTATTTGTATTTTTTCTTGAGAAGTCACTTAAGTTTATGAATTCTTTAATTGGTATACAATATGGCCATATATGGCCATGCTAAAATATATTGTGTACTTCTCTTTCTTACTCTTATTATCTTGGAAATAAGGTTTTCTTTATTTCTTTTGCTAATAACTAGCTAATAACCCAGGAATCCATCGCAATAGTAGATTATTATTTTATATCTTTATGCATATATTCTCACATCTTGTAACTCATGATGTAATACAACACTTTGGGTATGTAAATCAAATATATTTTTATTTATAGAATCATATGTAGTATATCAAGCTTTTACTCTATATATATATATATATGTATATATATATGTGTATATATATATGTATATATATGTATGTATATATACACATATATATATACATATATATATACACATATATATATACATATATATATACATGTTTGAAAATGTTATCTAAATGCTTTGTTATTTCTAAAATCATATTGAAAAGCTATAAATTTCTCGCTAAATATTTCTCCACAACAATGCCAATGAGCAATAAAAAATCTTTTAAAAAAATTATTATTGATTCAAAAATTACAATAGTGAGTTATATACAGATTCTACAAGGCAAAGTGTTTATCTCTTTTTCTAATGATCTACACTATTGAACTTGAAGTTATGTCTAGAACTTGTGTTTTCTTATTAGGAATTTCACTTGTGTCTCCAAAATTTTCTAACGCATGTCGGGTTTCACTCAGGTCAACACTCACAAAGGAGTGTCTGTGATCTGTAGTATGACATTGGGGCACTTTTTACTCTCCATACAAGAGGTTTTTCCCCCCAGTCACATTATTTTTTATTTTGTATGTTTATGTTACATAGTTTTGTCACTCACTATAAGGATATATGAGTATATTGACGACCATTTCCTATGCAAATTGCTTGTGTTGCAAATGTGATGCAAATAGCGACGGTACTCAGGTGAAAAAAAACCGAGCCAAAACACCCAAGCGCAGCATTTTGCACGACATAGCGAAAGAGGAAGCAAAAGGGAGAGCGAACTGCAACTTGCGTTTGAGAGGGAGAGGGAGAGAAAGAGAGAAAAAGGGAGAAGGAGATCTTCTCACCAGTGCCGCCGTTTGCAAAGAAGAGGAGGAAGTGCATGAAGGGCGAAGACGAGCTACCGAATCCATCCTCGGGTCTTTGTGGTGAGTGCATTATTCCCTCTTGGTTCGTTTTTGTTTTTTTTCCTTTTCTTTTACTTGTTTTTGTTAAAAATGATGTGTACTGAGAGAGAAAGAGAGGAAATGAGAGAGGGAGAGAAAGAGAGAGGAAAAAAAGGAAGAAGAGAAAGAGGAAAAAAACATGAAACATAATAAAGAAAGAGAGAAAGAGAGAGAGAGGGAGGGAGAAAGGAGAATGAATGGATAGAAAACAAAGAGAGAGTAAGATATTGTTTTTTAATTTCTTCTTTTCTTGTTTGTAGAAATAGTAATAGTAGTAGTAGTAGTAGTTCTTTAATTTCTTCTTTTCTTATTTGTAGTGGTAGTGGTAGTGGTAGTAGTAGTAGCAGTAGTTCTTTAATTTCTTCTTTTCTTGTTTGTTGTTGTTGTTGTTATAGTGGTAGTGGTAGTGGTAGTGGTAGTGGTAGTGGTAGTGGTAGTGGTAGTGGTAGTAGTTTTTTCTTCTTTTCTTGTTTGTTGTAGTAGTAGTAGCAGTAGTAGCAGTTTTTTCTTCTTTTCTTGTTTGTTGTTCTAGTAGTAGTAGTAGTAGTAGTAGTAGTAGTAGTAGTAGTAGTAGTAGTAGTAGTAGTAGTAGTGAGAGAGAGAGAGAGAGAGAGAGAGTAGTAGTAGTAGTAGTAGTAGTAGTAGTAGTAGTAGTAGTAGTAGTAGTAGTAGTAGTGAGAGAGAGAGAGAGAGAGAGAGAGAGTAGTAGTAGTAGTAGTAGTAGTAGTAGTAGTAGTAGTAGTAGTAGTAGTAGTAGTAGTAGTAGTAGTAGTAGTAGTAGTAGTAGTAGTAGTAGTAGTAGTAGTAGTAGTAGTAGTAGTAGTAGTAGTAGTAGTAGTAGTAGTAGTAGTAGTAGTAGTAGTAGTAGTAGTAGTAGTAGCGAGAGAGAGAGAGAGAGAGAGAGAGAGAGAGAGAGATGTTTTGTTAAAGGAAATGAGAGGCGGAGAGGAAGAGAGAAAAAGAAAGAAGGAACGAGAGAGAGAGGAAATAAACATGAAACATAATAAAGAAAGAGAGAAAGAGAGAGAGGAGAATAAATGGATAAAAAACAAAGAGAGGGCAAGATCTTATTCTTTAACTTCTTCTTTTCTTGTTTGTAATAGTAGTAGTAGTAGTAGTAGTAGTAGTAGTAGTAGTAGTAGTAGTAGTAGTGATGGTGGTGCTAGTAGTATATATATATATATATATATATATATATATATATATATATATATATATATATATAGAGAGAGAGAGAGAGAGAGGTTTTGTTAAAGCTACTCCCTCATCCCCATGAATGGCATATTAGACTTTACATACTATAGGCCCGTCCGTATGTGGGTGGAGACTTTACATACGTTAATTTTGTTGAGTTGCAAGAGAAGAAATCCATTCTCAAACAATTTAAGAAAGAAAAAAAGAATGATAACAAAAACAAATTGTTTGTCGTAACATAGACCAAATGGAAAACAATGAAGACTGTGATATTCAAGATCGCGAAGCGTATCTTAATCAGCATGTCCCATGTCCTTGCTCTCAATGTAAGCTGGCAATTAGATGAAAACGTCAATTGGATATAGAACACTATGATGCTTCGACGAGTTTCAATTAGAGATCATTGATCAGGCGATCTAAGATTTTGAGCAAACGGTCAGAAATGCATATATCAATCATGCATTGTATTCACAAACTAATTGAATATCATATACAAAAACATTGGATATGGCCGGCTAATTTATTATAGGGAGGTGACGTCTCATCCCAAGGAGGAGTGTACCCTTTGCGGCCAGTTAGAAAAGTTTGTGGCCATGCGATGGACGGAGTGCCTGAGCCAATCCACCACTTGGAAGGTACTACCCAATCTATGCCATCAATACCAGAGGAAACAAGTAGCCTTCCAAACTTTCCTATAATCTTGGAGCCTGAGATGGAGGCAATGATCCATGCATTGATGCCCAGAGATGTAGAGACATTTGATCCGCTTAGAGAGGAAGCATCCATACTATTATATGATGGGTGTCGAGTATCTCGCTTGAAGACGTTGCTTGCACTTCTAAGTATGCAAGCAAAATACGGGTGGAGCGATGCGAGTGTGACTGACTTATTCAGGTATATTATACGCATGCTTCGTTGATTTCTTTTCAACACTATCATTAAAAACAATTGTGCTTTTTCAACGTGTTTTATGATTTTCTTTCAGGTTACTAAAGTATCATATATTACCACTTACAAATACCATGCATGAGTCTCGTGATGATGCGAGACATGTTTTACGAAAGCTTAGCATGGACTACAACAACATCCATGCATGTATCAACGATTTCATACTGTTTTGAGGAGAATACGAGACTATGGAGACGGTCCAAAAGTGTGGTGCTTACAAGTATCGATAGGACTTGCAAGGGAAAACCATCCCTCAAAAAGTTCTTAGAGAACACCAATTCACGAACCAAGAACTACGGGACTAGTTTCCACTTATCCCCTGCATAAATCACATGTTTTGTACATCTAGCGGTATGGCGAGCTTAACAACGTGGCATACGCAAAATAGATCCACAGACGGAGTTCAACGAATATCATTGGATTCATGCGCATGGAGCCACATTGAATCTACCTTTCCAAGCTTTGCCCAAGAGCCAAGGAATCTTTGGCTCAGTCTTGCTATGGATGGCGTAAACCCATTCAATCTACGCTCAACTTCTTACAGTCTGTGGCTTGTAGTACTTGTCAACTACAACATCCCTCATCGCTTTCTACAAAGAAACGACACCTCATCCTTGGCTTTCTCATTCCTGTCGGTCGCTACAAAGTCAAAAATATGGACGTGTATCTTTGTACATTAGTCGATGTGCTTAAGATTTTGTGGGACGAGGAGGTCATTGTGGAAGATATGAGCAAGCGCGATGGTCAACTGTCAACCAATATTTGAGCCATTCTCATGTGGACCATGCATGACTTTTTAGGATTCGGGGAGTGCTCAGGTAATTAGGCTTCCATTCTCGTTGGTTTTATCTATCATAGCTCATTCAAGTTTGTACTGAACGGATAGAGGTATTGGGACAGGTTTGATTACCTCAGATTATCATGCATGTCCATTGTGTGGGCCACAATTAGACTCCAAAAGGTCACGGACCATGAAGAAGATGGTATATCAAGGACACGCCGCTTTCTTGCTGGAGGTTCATGAACTGAGGGAAGGTTTTCTTGGACGACCTCTAGTACGTATGAATGCCCAAAGCTAGTACGAGCTGAAAATGGTCAATACGGAGTCACATCCAAAGGGAGTGTGACAATTCTCAGTTTTCTACGAGTTTCCATATTAGACCCACTTACACATCAACCACTTGTTGGATCCCATGCATATTTTCAATAATGTGGGTAGCTTACTATGGGACCACATCACAAGAAAGAGAGACACTGTAGGGGCATGAATGGATTTGAAGGAGGTAGGCAAGATGGAGGCGCTTTGGCTTAGTTGAGTACTGATGGTCACTTGCAGCTACCTCGCGCTCCTTGGGTTTTTTCCACTAAAGAATAGCGCATTGTGAAGAAAATTATCAAGTCTATCCGCAGTCTGATGGGTATGATGCATTCTCTCAGGTCCGCATTTTCTAAAGACAACCAATTATCAGGGCTAAAATCCCATGATTGGCATAAGATATGTCAAGTTTTTACTACGAATGGATTGTAAGTGGCCTGTATATTTTGCTATTTGGAGTGTAGTCATTGTTCGTAATGCTTCTTCATTTGTGGAAGTTTGTACTACCGATCGTGATCACATGATGCCTTACTCTACAAATATGCGGAGCAATTTATAGGTTGTCAATTTTAGTGCAATGGATCTCACAGAAGGAGATTAAGACGTCCTCTATGGAATCCACATGGCGGGGAGTAGTGGAGACGGTCTGTCTCTTTGAGAAATGCGTGCCCACCAGCATGCTTACGATACAAATCCACATTCTTATGCATCTTGTAGATAAAGTGGAGATTGCTGAACTTATCCATATGCGATGGACGTTCTTGGAGCACTTCAGAAAAACCCTGAAAGGATTTGTACGACAACGAGCTCGACCAGAAGGTAGCATGGCTGAAGGTTGGTTGTTATCTGAGGCGTTAGTGCATATTTCATAGTTGCTATCAACGGTGGATTCAGACAACAATATGCTATGGTCGCTGAAGGATGATGATAGACTGGCTAGAATTGTGGTGATTGAAAATGGGGTAGAAAAAAGAATGGATGCTGCAATGGAGGAGAAAGTGAATCGCTTTTGTATGTTGCACCATGCCTCCATGGAAATGTAGCTCGCTAGGTACGAGCAAGCTAGGAAAGATCGGGGAAGAAGCGCGATCTGAATTTCAATGCACGCCATCAACCGATTTGATATCCTAAGGGCATGGAGGAGATGATGTGGTTTATGTTAACATGATGGTTGCATGGAGCTTTGACCGTAGTGTCTTGCGAAGGGACGGAGGTCTCAACTAAGAAGTGGGAATTCTTGAGGGGATGTAGTCCAAAGGTGATGACGTGTTTAGGGTTTGTCGTATTTACATTTTATATGTGACAACTAATTGACTATTTCAATGTATAGTACAAAATATACAATGCGGCATGGTCACACGAATAGCATTTCCACATGGAGCGTATCGACAAAATGCGCTCCACAACAAATTGTGGTATCATGGCAAAGTTCAAGGAAGAGAACCGATGACAAGCAACAGATCCAAACACCGTTATAGATGAGATGGAGTATTTCGGGACTTACAAAGTATTATCACGGTGGATTATCGTAGCTTCTCAATGATCCTATTCGATGTGCAATGGCTCAAAGTGGTACTTGAAGGAGTGGAGCAACAATTCGACGAGGTCCATCTTAGATTTCTCGAAATAGATTTCAAAAAAAAATGGACGGATTCACATGTCACGTTTGTATTGCCGGCTCATTGTGAACAGATGTATAAACTTATGTTTTTTTAAAATTTTATTACGACATGGTACATGTCACAAAATTTAAATCTCTCTTATACGTGATTTTGAACATGTAATTTCCTATCCAAATCCCCGACAACCTCGATGGTGGTATGTTATACCTTCAGCTTGCCGAAGTGCAAGAGTATATGATCAAAGCAATGTTCCCAGCGTAGATGAGGACAATATGCAAATAGAGAGGTCCATACTGCAAGGGGTGGAGGTTGCCAAAAGCTTGGAGCATGTAGAGGAGCCTGAATCGGGTAACAATGATGAAAATACAGGAGTCCAAGAATTCTTTGAGAATGTGGTAGACTCATCCTTTTGTGGTGACTCTCTATTGACCTTCCAGTGTATGCGGAGTTGTGTTAGGAGATTGACATGGGACCATAGGATACTTCATACTTGGAGCATCCACCTACTAAATTTATTGATGAATCGTTTATAAGGATACATAAGATTTGCATTTTTAAGTAAGATCATTTTTTAAAGATTTATATTATCGTGCTTTTCTTGATTTATATTGATTATTCTAACATCAATTTTTGTCTGTGCAGGTAACCTTTGTGAATATTTAGATCGGCACGATGAGTCGAGGGATGAGTGACGAGGAGCTACAGGAGATCTTCACAGGTAATCTCGAGATCAGATGGCTTGATTCAGAGATATGGCGGACCGGAGCTATCTCGGACACCATCAAGCCGTTCTGTTAGATCTACTTTGGTGTGCTCTGATGCTTGAGTTTCTAGTAGATGAGGTCGATGCTCCAGAGTAGGTTGGCCGGATAGAGGGTGTGGTTCTAGGGGACGCTGCAGAGGCATGGATGCAGTGAGCCCATGGTCGGCTCAGGATACAGGTACTACTCCTCGGTCTCGTGCAGGTTTGAGAGAGCGTGGCTCAGGTGATTATTGTGGGGGTACCGACACAGTGTCTTCGTCTCATCATTCTGTTGGAGTTGCATCACCTATAGGATTTGGCACACCTATGGGGATGTTTACTCTAGTCACTCCAGTCGTCCGCATAGGTGGCACCCCTATAGGTACTACTCTGAGAGATACTACCCTCGTAAGTACACCAAATGTATAGGGGTCTCTTGGATATGCCTAGGAGTGTGATCACAAGTAGGAGAGGACACATCTTAGACATATCGCAAAGAGGTATGGATACCTTGTAGATGATAGGATAGGAGCCATCATCATGAATGATGAGGGGAGGAGGGTGATGGCTCGTATGAGAGAGTTGTGCTAACAAGTTTTTCAACACAACGTCTTGGATCATTGGAAGAACATACCAGAGGGGAGCAAGGACTACCTAGTAGTATCCTTGCATGAGGAGTTTCCGATACCCACCGCAGCAGATAGGTTTTTCATAGGCTGGATGATGGAGTGCATGCGTACATACATGTCACACAGATGATCAGATGCACGCAAGGCACTTAAGAGTGGGGCTTGAAAGCCCAAGTGGCTAGACGCTGTCGTATTGCTGCGCATCCGAGGTGTGAAATCCACCCAAAAGTTGTGTGTGGGATTTGTTACTTTGTACATACTTAGTCATTATGTTTGCTCTTTCATTCTACGTGGGTAATATAGTGAAGAGGGGTTTGGTGCAAGAGGAACTTATCCGTAATGCTCTGGTTGACATGTACGCTAAATGTGACATGCTTGTAGAAGAACAAGGAGTTTTTGATAGATTAGTAATTCGAGATGCAGTCTCATGGGCTACACTTATTTCAGGATATGCTGATTATGGGCTTTTTGAGGAAGTACTAAACTGTTTTAAAGAGATGCAGATTGAAGTACACTAGTGGATATGTATGCCAAATGTAGGAGCTTGCTTGATGTTCAGCACACGTTTGACTGCCTGTCACAACGTAATGAATATTCTTGGAGTTCCCTTTATCCTTGGCTATGTTGACATGGGGAATATGATAGTATTTTGGGCTAGCAGCTGATATGGATGCAGTCAATTATTTGATGCTTGCCAATGACATGATTCATGCCCTTTATCCTAATGCTATAATAGTTGGAGAAGATGTGAGTGGAATGTCTGTTTACAGATTCATATCCCTATTTGGCTCTGGCTTGCTACTTTCTTCACAGGCATGACAATTTAATGCATTGGTGCAGTTCAGATGGATTGGAGTTGTGTATAGAATGGCTCCTTTCAAGGAAGGGACAATTTTGTGCATATTTCACAAGCTGGTGGATAATTTGAATGCATTGGGAAGCGCTGGTCTTCCTGGAGCGAATCACCAAGATGACGTATGCGTGCAGTATTTACATGCAATGTATGTGAAGTTCGGACAACTTGTGTAAGGAATCCTTATGCTTTTCTAAAGGAAATTGTATTTCTAGATGAAGAAAGCAAAAGCATTGGGGAATGTTGGAAAAAGTAAGGATGCACAGAGGGCTATTTTTGAAAAGAGGCATTTGGGGGGAAAAAGGCTTAATTGAGAAGAGCAGAGGGAAAAGCAGGGGAATTTCAAGCGGAGCAGAAAGCAGACGAATGGGGGGAATATTGCAAAATGGCACAAAAAGGAAGGGATCAAGTGGCTCCAGGGGGATATGCTATGTGAAATTGAAACTGTTGACAGGTCACAGAGTTATTGTGTCCTTATGGCCTTCAGAACAGTCTACGATTTGTATCCTCTACCCCAGCAATTCAGCATCAAGAAATTCGTATGCCGTCACTTTGACTGCAATTCACTTTTTGAGTGCCTCTTTCTGAGCTTGCCGATGCCATCGGCCTCTTGAAATCTCTCTAACGTCACCTTCTGTGTAGCTGTTATGAACTTGCTGCTCCTTTGACGACCGTGTGGTGGCTTTTTCCTTGACGACACCTTCTTTAATGCAACGGAGTTTGCAGGACTGGATGATCTTCCACGGCAGAAGGTGGAAAAGCTTGTTTGTGTATGTAGTTCATATACTCACTGTGCGATGTGGAGCAAGAGGTAGCACAGTTATGTGCTTATTGTGGTGTTAGAATGGGAGAATATTTCTGTGCCAAATGCAATTTCTGGGACGATGACTTCTCGAAAGGGCAGTCTCATTGTGATAGCTGTGGAATAGGGGATGCGGTTTGCATTTAGGGCGCCGTAGCTGATGTATCTAGAGGTGCCAACGAGGATGCGATGGTTGAACTCGGAGTCCATGAGGAATTCATCATTAGGCTGCAATGACTGACCTTCTGAGATGGATATCTGCATCAGAAGGTGGTGAATCAAGCTGATTAGGGACGTGTCCATGCCCTATTATATTTATAAGCGTAATAAAACAACTATTATGCAGAGAAGGGGAACTTTAGTGGCAATAAGTTCCTTGAAAACAATCTTATGTGTAGACGGATAAGGTGCTGAAACAGAAGCAGGAAAGATTCTCAAGGATGTAAAAGTCAGAATGCAGAATTACATGACTGGTTAGGTGGGAAAAGTATAAACATATCAGACTGAAATTACGGTGTCTTGCAGAAAAGATGACATGACACATGCAGGAAATTCTATTAAGAAGAACAACTCTCTTATGCATTGTAATCTATGGACTGCATGGTCCAGCAAGGGCATAATGTCTCTTCTAGCATTGTATTTTGCCTTATACAGGGTTGTATAGGAAAGAAAGACCCGCTTACAGTTTGCTGGATCAAGATGCTCTTGTTGATATGTATGCTAAATGTGGGAGCCTAGAGAATGGATAAGTTGTCCAGTATAACCTGATCTTGCTTAATTGATTTTCTATCCTGGAATTTCTTAAGAACCTCTGTGGTCGCGACTTTGCTTTCGAAATCCTTCGACAACACAGATGACTAGCACGGAATCAGGGAGGAGGCTACAAACTCTCCAAGATGGTGGAGACAGCAATGCGAAGTGGTGAGGGCACGACTAGAGGTAGGAGTGGTCCATCATCATGGGAGTGGCGGCCACAGGACTTATCTGGAGGACTTTGTAAGCTTTTATTTTGTTCCACTTGCTTATTTTTTTGCAATCATGTTGCTAATAGTTGTATTTTGTTTTCTTTACAGCACTCCATTACAAACCACGATCCCACTGGCCTAGAGACTCGATATGCAAAGAGACATAGTCTCACTGCATTGATTGACCAATTGTGTAGACGTGGAAGCCTAAGTCACTTATCTTTATTGTCCGTAGTTACCAATTTTAATTAAACTTCATTATTGTATGGTGGAATGATGTGTAGTTGTTTCTCTTTTTGGAGAGTCCATTCGATGCTCCTTTGCGACAAGACGAGCTTTCGAATGGCGAGGATCTATAGCTCGCCCTTGGATCCATGCAGTGCACATGCTCTTCTTTTTTGGTCATGTGATTTATGTAGGCATTTTCTATGCACTATGTTATTATCATCCTTTGTATCTTGCCATGATTGTAATGTTGCTTTCATTACGTGATATTGTATTTATTTTATGTATCAATCTTATGGATTCAAGTACACTTTTCATTCATTCAGGTGAACATATAGTGCTATTTGTGATAGGGCAACTTGCTGCCTTGCCACAAATTCTTTTTTCCCTATTACAATCACTATTAGCATCGCAAATTTACTGCACGCGTCGCTATCAGTGTCGCGACATTGATAGTGACTGTTCTATGGCATTGCTATTGAGAGTGTAAGATCCCTTTGTAAATAGGATAGTGCGATATCTTGGGAAACAAATTAAGTGAGGAATATATATAGTCTCTTGGATTGTTACGTTAATATTATGAGAGGACTCTGTTACATTTGTGTTCTATGCACAAGATAGCACATCCTGGGGTCAATCCTCGGGGTGTAGGAGAGCTATAGGAGCCATAGGAGGCCGTGACTAGAGTCCTAGAGCTAGTGTCAGGCCCATTTTAGGTCCCTAACAGGTGGTGTGTTTGCTGGGAGCTGCTAATAAGTGGCAACTTTCAAATATTGGTTAATCAGGGACCATTTAGTTAGTCTATGCCAAAAGAGCATTGAAACAGATCTGTTATTTTCTTATAGACACCGTCAAGCTAAGATTCAATGACAAGAAAGAGTTGAAAGGGCTAGACTGCAAGATAAGTTCATTAGGAGGTATTCTCCTAACTGTAGTAGTCCAATATCCTTAAGAAAGCAATGTCTTGTGTTGACCCAATAAATATCCTAGTAAGTCTATCAGGGGGAAGAGGAAGCTTTAGCATTCCCCTTTCTTTGAAAAGTCAATATACTTCAAGTGGGAGTGTAATCCTACCAATACAAGCCCCTAGAGCAAACTTGATCATCATGATGGTGCAACCCATTGCAATCCCTGCACACTAGATTTGCTTGCTCTAGATTTTCCTCTATCCATCTTCAATGGGTTAGTAAAGGAAGATGCAGAATTTCACATTAGTAAGTTCTAGAAATTAATGTTCAATTGTTGAATTCAAGACAAAGGACATATCATGATGTTTTCAATATGACTCTAAAAGGAAGAGCTACAATGTGGCATCATGGCTTGGAAGTCAGAACCATAACCATGATCGACTTATTTTTTGCAGCCTTCCAGAGAGTTTGTCCCTGAGAGAGATAGTCACTATTGCCTACATGTTTTAAATGTGACACATCAAGATCCCCTTGAGAATGCTTGAGCTTATGCCAAGAAATTGAAAAAGGTGTTTCACAACTTGCAAACCTCTATTCCTATTCCACTTGTTGCTCAATTGTAGTACTTTTTACATGGATTAGACTTCAATATCCAAGTACAGTTGAGCAGTGTTACTCTTGTCGATATAAACACTACTATTATACTAGTAGAGGAGGTAGAGTCTCACTTACAAGCGGCCTATGCATCTAGAGTAAACCTAAATTTGAGTCTAGATCCTAAAAATAATTTGGCATTGATCTTGCTATGCCAATGGCTAGCCAAATGGCTCCACTAAATAATGGAAGCCTGTAATGAGCTGGATACATACAAACTATGGGTTAGACACCCAGTCACACTTATCCGGGTATATAAGGTGTAAGAGTCCCAAATTAGGGCAACCAATTATTATCAAGAACATACTCTTCACACTCATCTTCAGCTTCCATGGCTTCCTCCTCCCTTCTCCCCTCTTTTTTGTCTTTCTCTCTCCTGTTCTAGTCTTCTTTCCTCTTCTTCTTACTCTCTTTCTCTCTCTTCAACTCCTCACCTCTCTCCTCTCAGCTTCATCCATTTACAAGTGGTATCAGAGATTTAGACTTTGGCCCTTTTCTTCTTTCCCATTTCTCCCTTTTCAAATCCCCAAAACCCTAGTTACTCAGGTTATAAGTAGTACAAGTACAACAAGAAGAACTACAGTTAATCTCAGCTTTTTGGAGCAAGCAAGAGCTATGGCCGGAGACTTAGACATATCTAGAGGTAAAATGGTTAAAATGGTAGGTTGTCACTCCTTTTCGTGCAAATTTTAAGGATTCCAGGCCAAATTTAGAGTCTTAGGGGTTAGAGGAGGACAAAAGCTCAGCTACTTTTTGCTTCTCAGCCCCTTTCTCTCTCCTCTCAAGCAAACTACCATAGCCACACAACAGAGAATAACCCTTTTTTTTCTCCAAAGCAGCCATGGAAGTGCCCGGCTAAAGCCCCAAGAGTCTTCTACACTTGCCCCTAACCAAGGGCAATACCCTTGTGGAGGGTCACATCCTAGGAGAGAACCTAGGGAACAGCCTCCAAATTGCAGTGCATTTTGTGTTGTTGTTCTGTATTGAATCTGGAAGTAAACCCTATATCTCACCTCAAAGAGGGATTTATCCCCTCCAATTTGAATAAAAAATCTCCCCAATTGAAGCTACGGGTTGTAAGTTATACCCATTTTTGTGCTCTAGGGTCACTATGGACAGGGTGCAGACTGCTAGGCACAGTAATTCCATTGCAAAAAAATTTGATCATTTTCTATCACAAAGCTTAATAGCTCATCTTGAAGAGGACTTTGTCCCCTCCGACTTAAATCAAAAATCTCACCAATCAAAGTTTCCTACAAAATGTTACTCCCCATATATTGACAGTAGGTCATGTGGCCTACATCCAGATGGCTAGCCGGAAAGGCAAAAGAAAGGCCCATGAGGAACTCCAAAGGGAGATTAGAGACTCCTGGACCTCCATGAATGATGAACCGAGATCGGCACAAGATTACCATGGTGATATGCAGGAGAAAATGCCTAACACACGGACCCATACACCCTGCTCAATTACACTCTATGTTAGCATGAGATTCGTCACATGGAATGGCATAATGACATGGTCACCAACCACCACCAAATGATGTCCAAGCTTTATGAAGCGATTGAGCACATGTCCCTCTCAAACTCAAGGACTCAACAGACCTTAGAGCAGCTCACTACTCTTGTTACTCAATTAGCTACTGCTTCATCTCAAGTGAAGGTCAATGACTCTAGGCATAAATCTAGACATCCACTACATCAGGAGCCATTTCATGGTCCACATGTCATACTTGGTGCTAAGGGAATCCCCCCTTCTACCTATGAGATTAGTGAACCCTCTCATGCGCATGATGAGCCCCTATTGAACTCCCCCATCAACCATGCAGCCAACACCCCACTGAGGCCCTCTCCCACCCTTAGTAGAAATTCCCCCACTCTCCCTAGGAGCCCCCATGCACCCTATCTAAATCAACCCCATCGTGGACAATGTGGTACCAATGGCCAACATGGCAATCATGGGAAGCTTGGCTATAATGGACAACATGGGATAAATGCACCACATGGGATGTATAGACAACAAGGTATGTATAGGGCCACCACGGGATGTATGGGCAACAAGGGTTTCATGGGTAGCATGGCCCTCATGATCTATGTGACAAGATCATCCTAACGAAGTACAATGGGCAATACCCCTCACCATATGACTTGGAGGAATGGACGTCCAAGTTCGAGTCCTATTTCAATATCTACCCCTGCACTGATGATCAAAAAATACTTTTTGCTTCTCTCCACTTGGAAGGATTTTCCCACACATGGTGGCACTATATCAATCGAGGGAATCATCAATTCATTGACTGGGAAGATTTGAAAATGCATATGGTCCAAGTCTTTGTGTCTCTTGTGGAAAAAGTGTGGTTGGCAAGACAATGGTATACTCTTGATCAACATAATCTCACTGCACGTGAATACACAAATTTGTTCATGAACTTGACCATGTATGTGGAGAGCATTAGCAATTATGCTAAATTGCACAAGTATATCTATGGGTTGGAACCAAGCCTATCGGTAGATTTCATGGCCCAAAAACCTACCACATTGTTTGATGCAATTGAACTAGCTGAGAGATATGTAAGGAAGTACAGTAAGAATGAACATTTTTAGTAAGGTTCTGAACAGTTATTCCCCATTTGACTAGAGATATGCCTGAGATTATGGATCCTTCTAGTATTCATTCTTCATCAAGCAATGAATCAAGAGAGGGGTCCACTATAGAAGATGTCTACTAGGTGACTCTGAATTAGCTGATAGAAGCTCAAGACAGAATCAGAGACATGGATGTGATTGAGCTAGATCTTGGTACATTAGATGATCTATAGCTGCGGCCGATTAAATTTGGATCTATACTTAGTCTGGAAGAAAGGAAGGACTATGTGCTCTTGATCCAAGGATTTTGCTATATTTTTTCCTAGAGCTATGATAAGCTTAGGGGTATTCCTCCTAGTCTGGTTGTGCACACTATTCCCCTGAAGGAAGGTAGCTGCCTTATTTGACAAAAAGTGAGGCATATGCCTTTTGAGACAAGGGACGAACTAGTTGAGTAGCTATAAAAATTACGTAAGACTGGCCTGCTATTTCTTATACAAGACACGGAGTGGTGTTCATCGGTAGTTATCAAGAAAAGGAAAAATAATCAAATTCAGCTTTGCATAGATTTTAGGGAGATTAATAAATAGACAGTTAAAGATTACTATATGTTGCCATTTATTGATGTGATTCTATCTCACTTAGCTTTTAAAATATCTATACATTTATGTGTTAGAATATTATAATATACTCATATGAACATGTATTTAGAGAATATCTAGGAATACAATATCTAGATATTTAGGAGAACTAGATAAGATGGATCTAGAATATGTGGATGATACTTCACTAAGAGAACCTACCAAATCCACACATTCATTGTATATGCAATGCATCGAGTAATGATACCATGAGTTGCATGCAATGCAATTGTGTATAAACCATAGTCCTCAATCATTTTATCATTTAGAAATCAACATTGTGAGGTGCAAAGACATTTATTTCAATGATTTTAATCTATACATAACATTGTGTTGCTGAGGGTCATCAGCACGAAACATTCTCGTGCTGCTAGACCCTCTTAAACTTAAACCATAAATGTCCTATATGCCATGCATTAGCAAAAGATCAGAATTTAGAATCTTATTAGCAATTAGTCACCCTCAAAACCCCTCCTTCTCCCTACCGCTTAAGTTATGCATGTGTTGATAGGTACAAGAAGCATTTTTTATGTGTTTTTTCTTTATAAAAGGGATAAAAGACTCCACTTTAACACAAAGACAAGGTTGAACCAAGGCTCATCCCTCATGCTCCAGTCAGTCACACATCCACACACATAAATCTTATTTTTTCTTATTTTTTTAATGCAAAAAACTTATTTGTTTCTTCGTTTTTCATATTTTTCCTTATTTCTTTATGCATAAAATTTAATATTTTTTTATTTTTTGGTTTGGATTGTTCATGTTTTCAAAGAAATTAATTTACATCATTTTTTATTCCACACGAATCCCATAAACACCACAAAAATTTCAAAATTGACCATTTTCCTTACAACCGCGTAGTCGCGGGTTTTGTGGGTTTATGTATAAATTATTATGTGACTAAAATTTCTTATTTTCTTAAGCATCTTTGATAGATTATAGCATTAAAAACCAAAGACAACGATTTCCAAATAATTTCAACCAAAATCTATCATAAAATAAGTAGAATGATCGCTTATGCATAAAAACACGCTTTTTGAGACTCATATTTCAAGGTTGGGAGGCCGCTGACACTCTTTCTTGGCCGCTGATGGTTCCAGCACCATGACTTCATCAACACCTTTCATCAAACCCGACCCCCTTCTCTCATAGAACCAAGGATATGAATGAGCAGCAAGAGGAGAGAGGAGAGAGAAGAAAGAAAGACTAAAAAATCAAAATTTCATTTCCTTGATCATATTTCACATGCTTACAGTTAAAGTCTAGCTCTTGGCATGTAGATCAGGCTTCCATTTCTCTCCCTCTCAATCGGGGTGTATTGAAGAGGCACAAATCCATCCAAAAATAGAGCGCAAAACAAAAAACGCCCCCTCTTCCTGTTCCATAAGAATTTGCATGTTTTTTTCATTTACATTACATATCATGTCATTTATTAAATGCCCACTTTGAAAAAACCACTTTCACACTACTCCGTGAGGGTTTTCGATCTCTTTGGAGAGGCAAATAGACTCAGAATTGTGATCCAACTGGACAGTGGGCTCCATGATGTCAAAAGCTATAATGCTTGACCCCATCACACACTTTTCGACTCATGAAACACATATCTGCTTTAGATCGTTAAACCTTGCGGGGGTTAAATGGGGGGTCAAATGACCTCCGATCGACAAACAGAGACTTGTGTTGGATTCCTGGCATTGAAATTCACTTAGGAAAATTCTAGCTCGACCATCTGCGACTATTCAATTTTTCATGAAAAATTGTTCCTTGATGCCTCATGGCCACTTTTCCACTCCAAGAATGGGGCTCAACTGCTTCAAAAACAAGTGCCAAAATCCAACTCTCATTAGCGACCACGAGATAGGGCGACTTAGCCGGTCGAATCCCACGAACTGATCTGCACAGACATAACCACAAAAAGCATCAAGGTGTGACAAGAAAGAAATAACAATACATATCACAGCTCTCACCCTTCCCCCTGACAAAAATCACAACATGAAATCCACGAGGGCTGATCAAAAGGTCAAGATTCAGTTGTCAACCAACTGCTCCAACATATCCTACCTAAAAAGAACTATCAAAGAGATCGTCCTAAGTGGTCGTTTGACCTACCTACCTAACCAAGGACACCAGAACCAAGAGCTCCCACTAGGCAAGGACTCCTATAGCCTGATCTCATTTATTTATTACTATTTAGCTTTCTTTTCCTTCAGATCTCGATACTTGGGTGTGTAAAAAGGAGGGAACTAATCGTAGTGACCCAAGGAGAACAACAAATCTTATGGTCAGTAACTCAATCTCTAGGGGTAATACGCACTACTTCCCATAAACTAAATTGAATGGGATGTGGCATGTGGCTCATTTAAGCATCATGGCCACACTACCACATATAACTTCTTATCCCAGTCTCATTTCTTCTCTAATACTATCTTTGACAGAATACCCACAAGCTGTTTATTGGTACTTTCAACCTACCCATTCGTCTGCAGGTTATAAGGAGTCATCTTATTGTGCTTAATTTTTCATGCTTCAATCAAGCTCTTAATCACCTTATTTAGAAAATGGGTTCCATAGTCCCAACGACACTAATTCCTTTGGCGGACCAAATCATCAGATAATCTGCTCAAGCAGGAAGCTAGAAGTTTTCTTTGCATCATCCTTCTTCATCGCTCGTGCTTCTGACCACTTCGTAAAGTAGTCAGTTGCCACTATGATATATCTCTTTCTGTGTATAAGACGATGGGGTAATAAGACCCACAAAATTGATGCCCTAATTCTCGAATGGTAATATAGCCATAATAGGAGTCAATGGGCGCTTTCTATTCTCCCTACTGCCATACCTTTGACAAATATAACATCTCTTGACATACTCAAATGAATCTTGGAAAATGAATGGCCACCAATATCCAGCTCTTAAAGCTTTTTGTGCAATCAACCGCCCAACAAAGTGCTCTCCACAAGTAGAGTCATGGCACTCTTCCTAGATAAACAAATTCCCATCAGGCATAACACATCGGTGGTAAACATCATCAATCCCCTACCAATATAGTGTTCCTGCAATCAAGGTAAATTTCAAAGCTTGTTGTCTAATTTTCCTCTTCTATGATTTTGATAAAGCAGCTCTAGTCTCTCCTATGGATAAATAGTGAGTTATAGCAGCATACCAAGATGGAATGGAAGCTACTTCAATTTTAAATAGTCCATCAATATCACTAACTTCAGCCAAGATTTCCTTTGGTTTCTTGAAATCCACAAGACATTCAATGATGCCTTGCAAATTCAATGGCTTACTCCTAATTTCATAATCAAACTCTTGTAAAGTAATCAGCCATTTTGTTAGGCGATCAAGTGGCTATAACTTGTTTAGCAACAATCTAAGTCCTTTCACCTTCATATAAAATACTACCTTTTCATAGAGAATATAGTGCCTGAACTTTTTGGTCGCAAATACCATCTCAAGGTACAATTTCTCCATGTAGGTGTAATTAAGTTCAAATATCCCCAATTTATGAGTAGCAAGTGCTATTGGATGATACCATTTCTCCTCCCAGATCTGGGCTAAACAACAACTAATGCTATGCATTGTGGCTATTGAAAATATATTAAAAACTTCACCGCTTTTGGGTGCTTTCAGGACTAGCACTTTTTCCAATTCCTGCTTCACATCCTTGAAGGATACTTGACAAGGATTACTCAAAACAAACAAACAGTTAAAAGATAATAGATTCATCAATGGCAACATTCTTTTTGCCATTGCATTAATAAATTGTCGATAATATCCCACTAATGACAGAAAGATATGCAATACTTCTTTAGGAATACGTGGCAAACTTATAGCGACAATAACCTTTATCTTTTCAGGATCGGTCGCAATACCAATTGGACTAACCACATGACCCAATAGCAGTCCATAGGGCACTCCAAAGACACACTTTCCTGGGTCAAGAGCAATGCAAAACTACATGCAACACTCAAAAAACTTCCTTTAAATAATCAACATTCTTTCCCTTATGGTGGCTACCCCTAAATCGTCGATAAAGATTTTCAACTCCTTGAGGCAAATATCACCAAAAGTCTTATCAATTGTATGTTGCCAAGAACTTGGCGCATTACAGAATCCAAATGCCATCACATGATATGCAAATACCAAATACAGTAATAAATGCCGTTTTCAGCTTATCTTCCTCTGCAATAACCATTTGGTTATATCTAGCAAAGCAGTCCATAAATAAATAGACATCCCTACCCGACTAATTGATCTAGAATAATCTGATCAATGAATGGCAATGGATAGTAATCTTTAACTGTCTGTTTATTGAGCTCCCTAAAATCTATGCAAAGCCAGATTTGATTGTTCTTCCTTTTCTTGATAATCACTGGTGAACACCACTCCATGTGTTGTATAGGAAATATTAGACTAGCCTTACGTAATTTTTGTAACTCCTCAAATAGTCCGTCCCTTAGCTCAAAAGGCACATGCCTCACTTTCTATCACATAGGATGACTACCTTCCTTCAAAGAAATAGTATGCATACCAAACTGGGAGGAATACCCCTCAGCTCATCATAACTCTAAGCAAAGATGTCGCGGAATTCTTGGATCAAGGACGCATATAATCCCTCCTCTCTTCTAGATTGAGCATAGCCCCTAATTTAATTGGTCGTGGATGATTCAATGTTCTAATATCTAGCTCAATCACATCTACTCTTATTCTATATTGAGATTCAATCAGCTCATTTAGAATCACCTGGTATATATTATCTATAGTGGACTCCTCTTTTGATTCATCGCTTTATGAAGTCTCATTGCCAGATGGTTCCTCTAATGCATCTAATTCTAACGAGGATAAATGAGCTCTCTCACTTTGAGGAGACTTAAGATATGCATCTACTACCATACGACTCGCACCTCTGCCAAGAATCAAACAATCAATAGGTATATATATCCATTTGACAGTCAAATCGCAAGATCCATGGCCTTCTTAACAATACTTGATAGCTTGTCCGTCCTGCCAACCGAATAACCCTAAAGTCTACAGTGCATTTTCCACACTTGCAACAATCACATGAACTTTGGTAATGCAACCTTTAGGTTGTCTTAAACTGTCATTAGCCATTCAAAGAATTGTGGAGGTATCCTTCTAGATTTCTAATCCTATCCTTTCCATCGATTCTGAACACATGATATTGATGGAGAATCCCATGTCTACAATAGCATGATCCACTAATATTCCATCAACATACGATGCTACCCTTGGGCTATGCTTTTTAACATGCTCAAACCAATCCTCTCCCACATGAGCTACTGCCAAGGGCTCAATAATATACCCAGTGCAAAGAATCTTTTTAAATTCTTTACGCACTCTTGAAGATAAATTAATCAATTGCAGGATGTTCACATCAAGCTTTATGTTCGCAAAGAGAACTCGCTAAATCAAACTCATGATAATTAGCAATGGTTCTCTTCTCCTGCCAGACCATTCTCTTCTTTCGCCTTTGAAATGGCTTTAGTGTGTCATTCTTGGCTTTAACCTTCTTCTTTGGCAGCTCATTTTGAGGGTTATCTTTGCCATTAGCAGCTTTTAGAGGACCGGCTTCTACATTAGGGTTAAGGACTTGCGTCCCTTTATCATCCTATTTAGGGTTTACCTCAGCAGGTTTACATTATCCCTATAGCCTTCTTTAGCCTTTTTCCCTCTTGTAATGACTTGCAAATTAGAAGCTTCAATGTTTTTGACACTCATAGCTTCAATAAGGTTGACACCACTACCATTCAGTAGCTCTTCTACAATAGCTTTCCCTATTTCAATATTTATTTTGGTCCATCATCCTGCTGGGGATTATTCCCTTGCGCTCGATGATTAACTAGACCTAGTTGTCTACTCCCTTGCTATTGGAGAGAACTAATCTTATTCCAATAGGTAGGTACTAGCTACATGGCCAAACTTCCCACATATGTCACATTTAACATTAGGGCAATTCCTAGGGAAATATTGGCCACCACACCACTTACAGCTGAATCTTGAGGGGGCACCCTCTTTAGGGCATCGACTCCCTATCAAATTATGCTATTTTTAAAGAAAATTGACATCAACACCTATTTGCCTATATGGTTTGGTAATCATGTCAATATAGTGTTTCATCATACCCTTAACTTCATTAAGGACATTCGATGTACTAGACTCATAGCCACGATCATCTACTTGATGTTCCATTAGCCTATAACCACCTGATTAGGGGTTGGCTACTACTGCTGATTAATTGAAACCACATTAGGGTTTATCATTTGACTTCCATTATTTAGTGGAACCATCTGACTAGCCATTGGCATGGTCACACTAGGAGGAGCTCTAGTAGCAAGGGCATATTTTGTATTATGCTTTCTCTCACATTCAAGTTAGTCATAGCTATCCTTGATCCACATTAAGATTGGCTCTATAGGCATAGGCCACTTGTAGTCAAGATTCTACTTCCTTTGCTCATATAATAGCAGTGTCTATATTCGGCAAGGTGACACTACTCAATTGCACCTAAATATTGAAGTCCAAAAACCATGCAAAAAAATTGTAGTTGGGCAATTGTTGGGATATAGACCTGCAATTTGCAAAAAACCTCTTTTAACTTCTTGGCATATACTCGGATATCCTCATGTGGCTCTTGATGTGTCACATTTAGTATACACATACAATATTGACCATTCCTTTCAGGGTCAAATTCCCTTCAAAAGGCTGCATAAAATAAATCAATAGTGGTTATGGTTCCGGCCTCTAGGCCATGATACCATACTGTAGCTCTTTCCTTGAGAGTCATGTTAAAGAACATCATTAAATGTCCATCATCTTGGATACAATAGTTGAACATCAATTTTTGAAACTCCCTAATGTGGAGCTTTGCATCTTCCTCCACTAACCCATTAAAGATGTGTAGGAGAAAACCTAAGGTTGGCAAATCCACCCTTCCAGTAGGATTTGCGATAGGTTGCACCATAACAAGGATTGGATTTGCAATAGGATTTGGTGAAGGTGGGTTTACACCCAGACTTGATGTAGGCTGACTTACTAGGGGAAGGGGAGCACTAGAGCTTCCTCCTCCCAATGGACTACTTGTGGCTCTAGGACCTCTAGATTCACTCCCTCGTAGGAATATTGCACTACTATGTTGAGGGGAATACCTCCTCGATCTCGACAAGTCGCCTAGCTCTTTTAGCTCTTTCTTACTTTTTGTATTTTAGCTGGACGGTGTATATTAGTAAACAATGGATCAATCTCAGTGTCCTTTGGCATAAAATGGCTAAATGGTCCCTAGACAATCGAGATTCGAGGACCGCCACTTAAAAATGGATCCCATAGCAAAGACACCACCTATTGCGACCCAAAATGGGCCCGACATTAACTCTGTATGCACTAGCCAGTAGGCCTCTCTAGACTCAAAGAACACACCCTCTCGGGGCCTCGCGGCCGAGAGCATCTAAGGGACACATTGCCCTAACTTCTATCATAAATTTCGCACTTGTTTTGGATTGTAATCCAATGGTTAAGACTTTCCCACACTCCTCAGAGGGAGTCCCTACATACATCGGTGTAAAACACCACATAAGCACAAACAGAGAAGGCACCCCTCAGCTAAATGTCACGGCCTTACTGTAGCTCTCCTACACCTCGAGGATTGGCCCCTTAATGTGTTGCTAACACAAATAGCACGTATGTCACAAACTCCACTCTTTTATTCAAATGTTCCGGGAGATATAGATATTTTTCTCACTAAGTAGTCCCCAAGGAAACCAATCGTCTAAACCTATAGCTTAGGATATCTCACATACTCAATGTAGGTCATATGCATGAATATAATTGCAATGCATCGAGTAATGATACCATGAGTTGCATGCAATGCAATTGTGTATGAACCATAGTGCTCAATCATTTGATCATTTAGAAATCAGCATTCTGAGGTGCAAAGACATTTCTTTGAATGATTTTAATCTACACGTAATGTTGCCTTGCTACTGAGGATTAGCACCTAACATTCTTGTGCTGCTAGATCCTCTTAAACTAAAACCATATACGTCCTATATGCCATGCATCACCAAAAGATTAGATTTTAGAATCTTGTCAAGAATTAATCACCCTCAAAACCCCTCCTTCTCTCTATCGCTTAGATTATGCATGCGTTGATTGGTGTAGAAAACAGATTTATGTGTTTTTTCGTTATAAAATCAATAAAAAATCCACTTTAACACAAAGACAAGGCTAAACTAAGGCTCATCCCTCATGCTCCAGCTATATCACACATCCACACACATAAATCTTTTTTTTTTTTCAAATGCAAAAACTTATTTTTTTTCTATTTATCATTATTTATTTATACATAAAATATGATAGTTTTTGCTTTTCTGGTTTGGACTGATCATGTGTACTAAGAATTAATTTTATATCATTTTGTATTCCTTACAAACTCCATAAACACCACATAAACCCCAAAATAGACAATTTTCCTTAAAACAACATAGTCATGAGTTTTGTGGGTTTATGTATAAATTATTATGTTACTGAATTTTCTTATTTTCTTTAGTATCTCTGATAGATTATAGCACTAACAACCAAAGACAACCATTTTCAAACAATTTCAACCAAAATCTATCATAAAACAAGTAGAACGATTGCTTACGCATTAAAAAAATACTTTTTGGAACTCATATTTCAAGGTTGGGAGGCTGCTGATGCTCTTTCTTGGTCACTAATTCTTTTTCATAGTCCATTCTACGATCCTTTGCGCTCCAACACCATCACTTCATCAACATCTTTCATCAAATCCCACCCCCTTCTCTCATAAAATCAAGCATATGAACGGGTAGCAAGAGGAGAGAGGAGAGAAGAGAGAGAAAAACTAATAAATCAAAATTTCATTTCCTTGATCATATTTCACATGCTTACAATCAAAATCTAGCTTGGCATGTAGATCAGGCTTCCATCTCTCTCTCTCTTGATCGGGGTGTATTGAAGAGGCACAAATCCATCCAAAAATGGGGTGCAAAACCAAAAATGCCCCCTTCTCTTGTCAATCAAGATTTTTTTTTCATTTAATATCATTTCATGTCGTTTATTAAATGTCCACTTTGAAAAAACCACTTTCACATTGGTCCATGAGGGTTTTCAGCCTTTTTGGAGGGGCAAATGAACTGAAAATTGCGATCTGATTGGACGGTTGGCTCCGTGATGTCGAAATCTATAGACCTTGACCCCATCATGCACTTTTCAGCTTTCGAATCACATAGCTACTTTAGAGTGCTAAACCTTATAGGGATTAAATGAGGGGTCAAACAACTTCCGATTCAACGAATGGAGACTTGCGTTGGTTTCCTGGCGTCAAAATTCACTTAAGAAAATTGTAGCTCGGACCATCCACCACCGTTCAATTTTGCATGAAAATTTGGTCCTTGACACCTCCCGACCACTTTTCCACTCGAAGAATGTGCTCAACCACTTTAACAACGGGTCCCAAAATACAGCTCTCAATGGTATCAAAGCGCATGAATCTCCTGAGGGCCTAGGTTATTAGCTTCCAATTTTTTTCTTATCAATTAATCCTTAGATTCATTTCTCACATGCAATCCAAATCAATTGCTCTATGTGTATATTGGTGGGATTTAAATCCATGTCATGGTAAACTAATCTTATCCACATGCACCTTATCCTCATTATCTTGATCTCATTTTATCTTGTCCACCTACTTTTTGTCTATTCTTACCATCTTCACCAACTCTTATTGTCTTCATTATCACCTCTCATATATATATATATATATATATATATATATATATATAAAACTTTATTAAGGATTTTCAAACCTTAGAAGGATTTTATCACCACATTACATCATCACCAAAGGCGCAAGATTCAATAAAAATCAAAAGGCAGCCATTACTCCAACAATCTTAGTTAGGCATCAGCATCACTCAACATTACAAAACTAGACCACTAGGCTCCGCGACACCATCATATTAATCTGCATCATCAATAAAGTATTTCTACATAGTGAAATTCATATCAAATTCAGTAGCAACTAGTCTGATTTAGCATCATTTTGAGCTCCCTTCATAGTCAGCTCTAGCTCATTAGTCAACATCAATCATGACTTCTTCAACTCCAATCCACATTCACAAAGAATTCAATGACCTCTAGTATCGAAATTGGCAAAAGTAAAACAATACTAGCTTGACAGCTTACATTTCCCATCAAGGTATTAAAACCTTAATGTATCCATCACCTTTTAACATTGAAATTCCCCAAGTTCTTGTTCACACTAAGGTTCTACTAAAGCTCCTCAATTCTAATTCATGTGCTATTGATACATATAGCACCTTTTGGCTTAGCATCAAAGCCAAAGCTCACCATTTTTTACAAGGAGCAACAAAATCTATATCAAGAAGAAGCTTCAAGAGTGCAACATGAAGTCAACTCATGACAAGCTTCTGTATAACCAAAAGAGCATGGGACCAAGAAAAGATGAAGCCCATAAGCTACACATAAAGGAGAGTTGCCAACACTATTATTGCCCATTAAGAGCATTCATTTCCTATCTATTTCTCTTCACAAACTCAATATCTCTTATCCCTATCACAAAACCCCTTATCTTCTTCTCTATCATAATACTCACAATCATTCCACTATCTCAATCCCTACCAATCGTATTGATGTGTCTCATTTGATAGCTCTCATTTGACACATGCTTACTTTCTCGTCTTTTATTAAACTCTGAATGTTCTCCCTTATCTAAAGTCTTTGTCACAAGATATTCATATCACGTCATGCAACACATATGTTCCATCCTTGTATCCTCATTAATTCTATTGTTCACTCTCTTTTCAACTAGTGCAATCTATCAAATGAAGACCCCTCACATCCAAATGAAGACCCTCATTCTCTACCATGACTCTTCTCATCCAAATGAAGACCCCTCACATCCATCTCTCTACCATGACTCTTCCATTTAGTGCTCTCATGCTCTCAACTCATCCATCCTAGCATGTTCTAGGTCTCCCAGTCACTCTCAAGACTACAATGTTTATCATCTCTGTTAGGCTCTCCTCTTACATCTTGAAATAGAGGAATCTACCTCTATTGGAACAACAATTGAAGAAGGGGACACCCTTCGTACCCAACATCTCAAGGCCCAAGAAGGCATTGTACGTGGCCTCTCTATTGAATTGTGTTCTTCAAGAACTTTTGATGTTACTTTAGGCTCTCCTCTTACATCTTGAAATAGAGGAATCTACCTCTATTGGAACAACAATTGAAGAAGGGGACACCCTTCGTACCCAACATCTCAAGGCCCAAGAAGGCATTGTACGTGGCCTCTCTATTGAATTGTGTTCTTCAAGAACTTTTTATGTTACTTTAGTGGCAAAAAGATGGCAAAACCTCATCACTCTCTTAATTGATAGTGTGGATACTCCTACCATTCAACATCAACTATTATTGGATATTTCTACTAACCTTCAAGGTCACTCCCTCATCAGGTACATTGCTTCTACTTCTCTTACATTTCTATGTTCTATCCTATTTCCTTACATTTTTCACTCAACATCTAGTATTTATCTAAAATCCACTTCAATATCACATCTTGTTCCTTATCTCACACTCTCTCTATGGGGTCAATATCCTCATATTCTTATAGTCACACACACACACTCCACTTCAACTATGTGCCACAATCTTTTGGCCAAGTGTAATCACTCATACTCTTAGCTTCCTCCTACACATTTGGAATTCTCACAATGTTTTCACATTCACATTAAAATTCTATCTCCTTGATTATCTCATTATCACATCACTACTACTCAATATGCAATCATAAATCCCTACACATAATATTATCCTACCATCACATTTCGTCCATACTATATTTATTTAACTCCCAATCCACTAAATCATTATTTCTCCATATCCTAGCCCATCCGACCATCCACATAGTTACCTTCCTCCTACAATCATATTGCTCTAATCATGTACTCAAATCTCAATCATTAGTCTACATTACATGGCAACAACCTCATCAACAATCACAAGTACTCTCTCTTTCAATTTTCTCTTAGTGTCATCGTGAAATGGTCTACCTCCTACCTTACCCAAATCATCATCTACAAATTGTATCTTTCTCAAATCAACCAACTATCTTGGCCTTCCAAAGGAAGGAAAAAGAATGGACAAAGTACATGGCGATGCACGAGCACATTGGTGCAAACTACTTTGTATGGATAAAGGGGCACACTAACACAAAGTATGATATTGCTAAAGATGTTACAATCAACACTTAGAGTCCTCTCAAAGACAATATGCTTGAAATTTCTCATCAATCACTTGCTATTTTACACTTTTGTATTCATCACAACAACCTTCCCAAAGATCATGTCACAAGAACCTTATCAATCTCTATCTTACTATGGTATCTAGTGACATTGGGATCAAATTTCCATTTACAAACATGCTCTCAATGTTATTTTACTCTACAACTATTATCAAGCTCCAATTTTAATATATCATCTATTTATATGATGAGACCATCTCTTATCAAGTCTATCATGAAGCAAATTGTGGTGATCACCTCTTCATCAAGGTATCCATCAACCCCACCAAAGCCCAAAGATCTTCATCATCAACTTACATCCCTTAAATCATTGCAAGTAAATATTGATGTATATCTTCTACAACAACAAGGACAAGGTCTCATGCTATAGTCATCATTGTAATCTTACTTCTCTTGTAGCCAAAATGATTGACATAAAGTCTTTGTATTGCAAAAGGAAATCCTATTTTCTTTTGAGAAGGGTGGAAGAATGTTAGAAGATATTTTTAACCTTTTCTAGAGAGGGGGGATGTTAGAATAGTAGAATTTACTCATATGAACATGTACTTAGAGAATATCTAGGGAGACAATATCTAGATATGTAGGAGAACTAGATAAGATGGATCTAGAACATGTGGATGATGATACTCACTAAGAGAACCTACCATATCCACACCTTCAATGTGTATATATGTGTAATCTCACCTATTCCAATGTAAGTGTATAAGAAAGTGAGCAATACAAGTGTGTGGTTCATTCTCCATCTCATTGTCTCATTATTTCTCTCTCTTTCTCTCACATCACTTTCACTACATTGTGGACTACTTTGTTGGTTATAATTAAATGGCTATTGTAGAGAAAGATAAATTAAAAATAACATTTATCACTATGCTTGGCACGTTTTTGTATCATGTTATGGCTTTTGGCCTATGCAATGCGCCAAGGTCTTGGCAATGTATGACTAATAAAAATTTCAATTATGTTTTTCTAGAGGAGCTCGATGTCTTTATTGATGATCTAGGGGTATCCACTGCAAGGGAAAGTCTGTTGATTATTTTGAGAAAATATTTTGAGCAGTGTAGGTAGTTTTGCATTGCTCTCAATCCAAGAAAGTGCATCTTTGGAGTACCCTATGGATTGCTATCGGGCCATGTGGTTAGCTTTGCTGTTATTGTGACCGCGACTCTAAAAAGATAAAGGTTTTCATTGCTATGAGTCCACCACATACTCCTAAAGAAGTGCATAGATTTCTGTTATCAATTGGTTATTATCTATGATTTATTAATGCACCACTTGAGAGGACATTGCATTGAAGAATATATTTTCCTTTAACTACCTAATTGTTTGGAGTGATCCATGTTAAGTATCCTTCAAGGATGTGAAGCACGAATTGGCAAAAGTGCCAATCCTGAAAGCACATAAAAGGGGTGAGATATTTTATATATTTTCAATAGTAATGATGTATAGTATCAGGTACTATTTAGCCTAAATTTTGGAGGAGAAGTGGTATCATCCGATTACATTTACCAATTGCAAATTGGGGGTGTCCAATACTAATTATACTTACATGGAGAAATTGTGCCTTAGGCATGGTCTTTGCAATGAAGAAATTCAAGCACTATATCCTATATGAAAAGGTAGTATTTTATATAAAGGTAGAGGGGCATATACTATTATTGAATAAGTTACAATTGCCTAACATTTAAGTGGATGATCACTTTGTAGGAGTTTGATTATAAAATTAGGAGGAAGCCACCAAAGTTACATGGCATTGTTGAATGTCTTGTGGATTTTGGGGAGCCAAAAGTCTTAGTTGAAGGTAGTGACCTCAAGGGTCCATTCAAAATAGATACGGTCTCCATTCCATCTTGGTATTCTACTATAATGCACTATCCATCTACAAGAGAGGTTGGGGCCGCTTTGTAGAAGGGTGAAAAGAGGAAAATTAAGCGACAATCCTTGAAATTTGCCTTGATTGTAAAAAATATATATTGCCGGCAAGGGGTCAATGATATTTATCACCAATGTGTTATGCCTAATGAGGTTTTGCTTATCTTAGAAGAGTGACATGACTCTGCTTGTGGAGGGCACTTTGCTAGACAATTTATTACACAAAAAGCATTGAGAGTCGTATATTGGTGGCCATTCACTTTTCAGGATGCATTTGCATATGTGACACATGACAGAGGCATGAAAATAGGTAGAATAGGAAGCACCCCACTGACTCGTAAAATGTCTATACTACCATTTAAATGGGGCATTTTTTTCATTGGACCTATACATCCTTCATCAACTACACAAAAGTATTATATTATTGTGATGATAGACTATTTCATGAAGTGGTTTGAAGCCCATGCTATGATGAAAGATAATGCTAAGGAAATGACTATTTTTATTTCCACCTAAGGAACTTGTGTCTAATTGTAGGACACATTTTCGAATAAAGTAATTGAGCCTTTGACTGAAGCTATGAAGATTAAACATAAGAGGACTATGCCTTACAACCCTCAAGCTAATGGGTAAGTAGAAAGTACCAATAAGCAACTTGTGGGGATTTTATCTAAGACTGTATCCATGATTGGAATAAGAAGCTATATATGGCTCTTTAGGATTTTAATACAATATTCAAAAAAGCTATTAGCCACACCCCTTTTAAATTAGTCTTGGGGAAGAGTGTATTTTACCTTTGGAGATTGAGCTACCTATAATAAGGTTTTCTCTAAACTAGCTCTAAACCATTCTTTGGGAGGAGAGGAAGTGTTACAATAAAGATTTATTTCCCATTGCACATCTAGACAATATTAGATCACAAGCTTTGCTACATCAGGAAGTAGGGAATAATCCTTATGGTGGCTAAGAAATATAAATTTGCTAAGGGTCAATTGGTTCTACATTATGATGCTTGTCATGAGCTCTTCCGAGATAAGTTGGAACCCAAATGGAATGGTCCTTATAAGATTGTTCGTATATAGGAAAGAATGGCTATACAACCCTTTTAAGCAGATTTGCAAGGGGTAGAGTTTAAAACTAAAGTAAATTTTAATAAATTAAAGGCCTATTATGTATAGGGGTTGATGATGGACTTGATGCCTTTGCAGGTCCTTGAGAATCCAGCTTAAACTTGTAGAAAGTACCAAGACTATTGGATGGGAAAAATCATTCAGCAGCATTACCACACCAAGGCAAAGTGATCTGGTGGCATAAGATTATCACATTACTGAGTGGTAAGATGGATCTTTTACATGGGATATTAAGGTCAATTGTCACCATTGTCATAGGGTTCTTATTAACATCCCTATTGAGTTCAATGAGGAAGGAGGGATTGTACCTATCTTACACACTCTCTCTCGATTAGACTTTGACTATCATAAGTACGAGTAGGTTAATTGCCACAATAGGTTACATCAATGAAGCCTTGGTTTATACATTATATTTCAATGGAGCTTCTTGAAAACCTACTAAGCATGTGAGTATAAAAGATCCCCATCATCGAGTGGTTTTAAAAATGGGAGTGTATTTAGGCACTGCTTTTACAAATAATATGGTAGAATATAAGGCCTTGCTAATGGGGTTAAATCTAGCCAAACGTGGTGGTATTTGCCACCTATTGGTGAAAGATAACTCGTAGTTAGTGATCAACTAATTGAATGGAGCTTATAGTGTGAGGGATCCCATTCTAAGGATATACCATCTTGCAACCTTTGGATGCCCTTGAGATCTTTGAGGTAGTGATTTGCTAGCTAATTCCCTGACGCAATGGAATTGCTTTGCAAATTCCTTGGCTAAGTATGCCTTTTGTTGAAGATGTTTTTCTTAACTATGGTCCTAAGGGGTTTTTACAATTTCCTCCTAATGTTAGTTGTAACGTGTCCACTAGTATCATCCTGGACACGTCTTAGCAGTCTATCGAAAAGGATGTCTAGAAAGCTCCGCCCGGCACTCCCATGGAATGATACGGGATTTACGATCTAGGTCTTCCCGCGTCTGCCATGTAGCGGAAGTATCCTGGCCGTTCCCACTTAGGATCGACCGGAATTAGGATTTTCCTGATTGGTCATTACCTAACAGCAACTAGCGTCGGATCCAAGTGAACTACTTTACGCAGAAACGCCAGGTCCGAAGCGGATTCACGCTGCACTTGGTTCAAGGAGAATGGGAAACAAGAGGGATGCAAAGCTCAACCTCTCTGCCATAAGGCATAGTCCCATTCCGTTCCCCTAAAATAGCGTAAATCGGGTAAGACATAACTCTAGGTCATCGCTTTCGTTGTTCGTGTCCTTTGACGATCATGCCGCTGTTCTTCGAGATTTGAGAAAAGTTATCGGCCAACCGGGACCACCCAAACGTAGGACGGACCCATGGCCCATCCTCCGTACTTTCCTCAGCTTCTTTAATTAATCTGTTAAGCACTGGTTCCTTCACATAATCTTATCACGTGACATAGAAAAACAATATCAAACAAGTTCTTTATTAATATAACATCATTTTTATCTTTGAAATACAAGGAGTTCCGCCTGTAGGCTTGTCCATAATCCGCCCGAAGGCTATCCAGTAATCCACAGGGATCACTAATCCAAGCTTCTGCCCGTAGACTAGTATGCGGGCCTCGAGATCCAATCCCAAGTCACATTAGCCTCTTGTGCAGGACTCGGAAGGCAAGGGATTTACGGCCAGAGCCCCCCTTGGTTTGATACCAAGAAGCTACCTATCAAGTCAGATCACAATTCCAATATCGTTTTCTACTCTAACTAGTCTAAAACCACTTATAAGCAAGTATGAACATCCAAATTTAATCTAGATAATTAAGGAGTTAGTGGTTAAGACTAGGTAAGAGCCAATAAACACAAAATTCATCATGAGATAGGGAGGGGAGGTGTGTGTTTTTTTATGCCCCTTCCTCCCCATAAAATTTTTATTTTCCACAACTATAATCATCTCCCTCCTCCTCTTGCATGTGAGTTGCATCAATTTCTCGCTCTCCATCACTTCGATTCTTGCAAAGAATGATATAGTATTTAGCAAGATCAAAATTTGGTCTTTCTCTCTCCTCTTTGTTTCTTGTTCATATGGTTGTTTATGAGAGAGAAAGGGAGGACTAATGATGGACAATGATTTGGAAGTGTTATAGCAAGTAGATCAAGTGATTTGGATGCATCAGAGGTGGCTAGGAAATTGTATTAGTGATTCCATTTCCCTCGAGATACGAGATGTATGTATGCAAATTTTTGAGTAAGCAATCTTTATTTAGTTTTTATGATGAATCATTAGAGCATATGATAGACATATGATTGCAAATGATTGGAATATGTCTATTGATGTTTGAAATTCCATAAATTCATTCATTTTCTTTCTCATACATTAAAAATCATAAACTGCAAAACTCAAAACACTAGATTTAATGAAAAATAGGATTGTTCTTCGATTTTGGAGTTCAAATGGTATTCATCTTTGATGCCAGGAGGCATATTCCACGGTGGATTCCGTGAGGTTTTACGGTGGATTCCGTAAACTTAGATGACCGGGGCTCATACGCAAAGAGGATTCTTTGTGCGAGAAGTTGATGGGGACGCCTGTCCTTTTCGGGCGTTTCATTAATTTAGTGTGTACATGGGTGATTCCATAGCGGGTGATTCCGCAAAATGCATATTAAATTAATAAACGTTTATGAGTTTAGAGTGCGCACTCGTAATAAATTAAGGTTAGGATTTATTTCTAACCAGTTGATTTATTTATGTAGCTGAAGACTGCTAGGTATTCACTTTTGTCGGTTTAATTGTGTTATTTTACTAACGATTGTGAATGCTTCAGTTGATGTGTAGAGATAGCAGCAGTGGCGGAGGAAAGCATTGGAGTCTAGCGGGTTTCCGATCTTTGGACTATATTTTGATAGGCGCCACGCCTATATTTTGATTATGTCTATAGAGACATCGACTATTTATTATTATTTTGTATGCGCTTATGCGCCTGGATATGTTATTTTTATTTGGACATTGAGATTGGGCGTGCCAGACTCTTTGGGCACCGTCCATTAGCTTTATTTTCCTATTTTTGGTAGAAAGCAAACTCAAAAGCTAAAAGTTTGTCATATTTTTGTAATTGGGCTATTTTTGAGCAAAAAGATTGGAAATATATATTAAATACATGCTTTGTGAAGCGCTCACACAAGGCATGGGGGAGATTCAACCCAATTTGTCTCTTGTCTCATGTCGTGCTTGTTTTTTACATTGGTTTTTGTGCTAAAAAGTATAGTGCTTTGTTCTTGGGGACCTTTGGGAATTCACTACGTGAGCTACCTGCGTCCGATCTGCGCACCAGTGGTATCAGAGCGGAGCAGAGATCAAGGGCTTCCAATCGCTACCAATCTCGGGCGAAGGCGGAGCTCCAGGAACAAACGGCCTCTACAGTCAATCTCGTCGCGAACCGTCGATACAGGCAGACTTCTGGCGATCAAGAACCCCTATTTCTACTGTCAGATCGCGAAGGACCACTCTCTGTCGGCGAAGGACCACTCCTACATCCTCACATACAAGTCGTGAAGAAACAGTGAGAAAAAAAAATTCATATCTCTTTTCTCTTTCAAGTTTAAGCTTGACTTAAGCTTTAGAAGAAAGCTTAACCATTTCAAAAATTCATCACGAGGTGTATGAGGGGGTCCGAAAATTCCGCGACGGCATCAAATCTATATTCAAGTCCTCCACGATTTGCGCCGTTTTCTGACGGCTCTTCTTCTTCATTAAGCCTAAGTTACTAAGCTTAATAAACTTAAGCTTAGTTACTTAAGCTAAGTCACACAACTTTCATCAAGTCTGACAAGACACACAGATTTGACAAGTCTGCAAACTCCGGGTCACGCACTCCAGAAGACAAGTTTCGCAAGTCGACACTAATCAAGTACTGCAAGTCCTGCAAATCAACTAAGTCCAGCAAGTCAACAACCCTGCAAGTCTGTTAAGTCTGCAACTCTGCAAGTCAGACTAAATCAGAACTGACTAACGCTCGAAACTCCTAGAAGACTTGTTCGTTTGCAAAAACTCTGAACTGGAAAGTTGTTCGCAGCAAGCTGTTTTACCTATCTGCAAGTTCGTTGAAGTACTTTCAGCAAACGGAGACAGAAATATTTCAGAATTTCTGAAAATTGAAGAAGAAAATACCCAAAAAATACATAGCCTTGTAACCCCAAAATTGAGCTACGCTCATCCCGCTAACTGATTTTGAGTGAGAAAGGTTTGTTGAGTTTTACAGGATGACTACCCCACATATGGATGATCCTATGGCTGAAGACGACCTACCCGAGCCTACCATGGAGCAAAAGCTGGATCTTATCATGTTGCAATTAGACGAAGAGCGAAGAGCTAGGCAAGCCTTGCAAGCGCAATTGACAAAGCTACAAGGAGCGTCCACTGATAAAGAAGAACCTCAAGCTGAAGATTTGATACGCCGTACCATCGACGCCACTCTTGAAGCACAAACCATTCGCAAGGAATCCAAGATAAGTAAACGAAGTTTCAAGTTTCGCACTTTCAATGGCATAAGAGAGGGAAAGACTGTTTTATCATTCATTAGCCAGTTTGATGACTATTTCCATGAGGAAACTTATCCTGAGAAAGATAAAATCAAGTGTGTTACTAATCATCTGATAGATAGAGCATCACTTTGGTGGACTGTAGTCCGCAAGAGCATAGAATGTCCTGCTACATGGGAAGATTTCAAGAAGAAGTTCATGCAAAATTTCCTTCCACCGCAATTTCATGAGAAGGCTATCAAGCAATGGGATTTACTTCAACAACGCGACCGTGAGCCTATTCCACAGTATACAGAGCGTTTTTGGAATGCACTCTTACAGCTACGCATGCTTGAAGACGTACCAGAGACGACCCATAAGCGGAAGTACATGTCTGGACTTCTTGGACATTACTACGCTGAGGTGAATATGTTCAAGCCTGCTACCCTTGAAGATGCCATCTCCTTAGCTCACGACACTGAAGATAAGTTACGTGGAAGAGACCGACGACCACAGCCATTCCAAGCAAACGGTAATTATGGATCTAAACAATTCAATTCAAATTTCAGAAGGTTTAATCCAGGTCGTTTCTCATCACCATCTTTCCACAAGAATTGGCCTAAACCACCCGCATTACCATCCACTATCAATCCAAATCCTAAGCCTATCCAACAAGCAAATCCAAATATACCCAGACTCCCAGCCATTGCAAATAATGTGACCAAAGCCAAGCCTATCGTATGCTACAAGTGTCACCAGCCAGGCCATCTCGCAGCAAATTGTCATTCAAAGAAGCCATCAGCACATATCAACTACCTTGGAGCTATGGACGAAGACGAGCATGAGGATATGCCGGATTTCACTGAAGAAGAAGATGATCCTACTACTACTTCCGACACTTTACCAGGTATGCCTACTTCACATTCATTGTTGACTATGAAATGTATGGTGCATGGAAAAGAAAGAACTGTATTGCATGATGACGGTAGTACGCATGATTTTATTTCAGCAAAATTGGTAAAGGAATTGAAATTGCATACAGTACCTACGCACTATCGCATAAAAGCTGCATTTTTAGGTACTAGGTACAATGGCACACAAGAAGTTCAAAATTTAGAAATTCAAATTGGTCCATATATTGAAAGAAGAAATTTCTTAGTTGTCCCATTACAGTCTAGCGACATTATTCTAGGAATGCCATGGAGACACCAACATAATCCTAATATAGATTATTCCACGCACACAATGAATATAAATTTTCAAGGAAAATCTATTACATTATTTGGTATGCATGCATCTCATATGTTTCCACTGCTTTCGCATACTCAAGCAAAACGTGCACTACGCAAGAATACTAAATCATATCTCATTTGGGTGAATGAATTGCACGCAAAAGAAACTCATATGCACCCTAGACATAAGGAATTTCTTGCATATTTTAAGGACTGTTTTGCAGAAGACCTACCACCAGGTTTACCTCCATCTCGTCCAGAAGACCATAAGATTGACCTAATACCTGGCACACAACCACCTTGGAAAGCCCCATATAGGCACAATCAAATAGAGCAAAAAGAAATCCAGAGTCAAGTAGAAGAATTACTAAATAGAGGTTTAATTCGACCTAGCAGTTCTCCATTTGGTGCACCTGTGCTCTTAGTCAAGAAAAAGAATAATACTTATCGGATGTGTATTGACTACCGAGCATTAAACAAGATCACTGTAAAGAATAGGTATCCTATACCTAGAGTTGACGACCTTATGGACAAACTGCAAGGATCTTCTATATTTAGTAAAATTGACCTTAAATCTGGATATCATCAGGTGAGGTTAGATAGATCCGACATATTTAAGACTGCATTCAGGACACAGTTTGGCCATTACGAATTCTTAGTTATGCCATTCGGATTAACTAATGCACCTGCCACTTTCAGTAGAATGATGAATCGTATTTTTCTAAAATATCAATATTGTGTGATTGTTTTCTTTGATGATATTTTAGTGTTCAGTCAAAGTGAAAAAGAGCATTATGAGCATTTATCATTAGTTTTTTAATTACTGAAAGAAAATCAATTGTTTGCAAATCCTGACAAGAGTGAATTCTTTAAGACAGAAATAGAATATCTAGGTCATATTGTATCAAAAGAAGGAATAAAAGTTGATCCTAAGAAAATTGACGCAATATTGCATTGGCCTATTCCTAAAAATGTACATGAATTACGCTCATTCCTTGGTCTTGCTAGTTTCTATAGGAAGTTTGTACGTAATTTCTCATTACTTGCTTTACCACTGACCAAACTTCTTAAGAAAGGCATTGTTTATCAATGGACTGAAAACCAGCAGAAATCCTTTGATTTACTTAAACGTGCATTGACCAATGCCCCTGTCCTACAATTGCCTGATTTTAATAGACCATTCTTTTTAGTTGTGACTGATGCTAGCGGATCAGGAATAGGAGCCGTGTTAATGCAAGACAACCATCCAATAGCATATTCTAGTTCTAAGCTGAAACCCTCTGAGCTCAAATATTCCATTTATGACAAGGAACTCTTAGCAGTCCAATCTCAATGTCCAAATAAAAATAACATATCCAGGCGCATAAGCGCATACAAAATAATAATAAATAGTCGATGTCTCTATAGACATAATCAAAATATAGGCGTGGCGCCTATCAAAATATAGTCCAAAGATCAGAAACCCGCTAGACTCCAATGCTTTCCTCCGCCACTGCTGCTATCTCTACACATCAACTGAAGCATTCACAATCGTTAGTAAAATAACACAATTAAACCGACAAAAGTGAATACCTAGCAGTCTTCAGCTACATAAATAAATCAACTGGTTAGAAATAAATCCTAACCTTAATTTATTACGAGTGCGCACTCTAAACTCATAAACGTTTATTAATTTAATATGCATTTTGCGGAATCACCCGCTATGGAATCACCCATGTACACACTAAATTAATGAAACGCCCGAAAAGGACAGGCGTCCCCATCAACTTCTCGCACAAAGAATCCTCTTTGCGTATGAGCCCCGGTCATCTAAGTTTACGGAATCCACCGTAAAACCTCACGGAATCCACCGTGGAATATGCCTCCTGGCATCATACCCCCGGGGTGGGATAGCAATTGACCTCAATTGCTATTAGCTCAATGTGGAGCTAACAGAGTGGGGAAAGCATTTAGGTCTCTAGCGTGCATCCATTGTGCTTCTTCTACAGGATGGTTCTTAAATTTCACTAGATATCTAGAATACCTTCGGCCAGTTCTAGTGGTCATGTAGTCAGTATCTATGATGGCTTCTGGTTCAAGGATTTCAGTCTCTTCTTCTAATAAAGGTGGGTTTTCATATACAGGGTGGATAGGTAATTGTCCTCTAAATGGTCTCAATAAACTAATATGAAATTTATTATGAATTTTCCAATGAGATGGCAATTCTAACTTGAATGCATTGTCATTAATCTTATGAATGATTCTAAATGGTCCGTAGAATCTAGGGGCTAATTTGACAACTGGATGTCTATCTACACTTTGCAGTCTACGCTTTTCTATTCTAAGCCAAACATAATCATCAATTTTGAAATTCATGGCTTGTCTTTTCTTATTGGCTTGTTTGGTATATGATTGTTGGGCTTTAGCAATCATATCCTTTACCTCATCAAAAATAGTGTTATGCATAACAGCAATATCATCGGCACTTTGTATTCTATTAGACAAAGATGCAACAGGTGTAGATAATCTATGTCCATAAATAACTTCAAAAGGTGCTTTCTTTGTAGATGTGTGCGGTGTATTGTTATATGCAAATTGTAATAAATGTAAATGAGTATCCCATGTCTGAGGTTTAGAGATAGTGTATGCACGTAAAAGATCTAAAATAGTGCTATTTGTGGCTTCTGTTTGTCCATTTGTTTCTGGATGAAATGCAGATGAGAAATCAATCTTTGTGCCTAGATTTGCAAATAGTGTAATCCAGAAATTATTACAAAATCTAGAATCTCTATCTGAAATAATCACTTTCGGCAATCCATGGTTAGTAAAAATAGTTTTCAAAAATAACTGTGCTGCTTGTGATGCTGTTAAAGTTTTCTTACATGCAATGAAATATGCTTGCTTACTAAATCTATCTACAATTGTCCAAATCATGTCATGGTTAGATTTAGTATTTGGTAAGCCAGTAATGAAATCCATAGATATATGTTCCCAAGGTTTAGATGGAATAGATAAAGGCATTAATAACCCATATTGTTTACCATGATGTCTTTTTATTCTTTGACAAATCAGACATTCAGAAACAAAATTAGACACATCTACTTCCATATGCGGCCAATAAAAATCTTCAGTTAACATGCGTAATGTAGAAATGATACCTTAATTTATTACGAGTGCGCACTCTAAACTCATAAACGGTTATTAATTTAATATGCATTTTGCGGAATCACCCGCTATGGAATCACCCATGTACACACTAAATTAATGAAACGCCCGAAAAGGACAGGCGTCCCCATCAACTTCTCGCACAAAGAATCCTCTTTGCGTATGAGCCCCGGTCATCTAAGTTTACGGAATCCACCGTAAAACCTCACGGAATCCACCGTGGAATATGCCTCCTGGCATCAATCTTATGGCATGAAAATGAATATGTTGATGGATCACACTTCACGTAAGTCATACAAATCAAAAAACTTAGAAAAATAAATCATTTATAATAAAATAAATAAGAAAATCCATTAAAATAGTCTAATGAAGGAAAAATTTTAAGAAAAAGTAGCTTCTACGTGTAAAAACATTACAAAAAACTAGAAGGATGTTTGTGAATGTGTAATGAAGGTAAAGAATCAGGGTTTTCCTCAATTTGCCTTGTTTATATATTAAAGTGCATATTTTAGGGCTTATTTCTATGGTAAAGTACCACGAAATCTCCTTATATTTGTGCAAGCAATCTGAATGTAAACGATAGGGGGTGTGGGGTTGAAATGAAAATATATTTGATAAGTTGAGTTTCTTTACATATCTTAGCATATAGGATGTGGTTTGTATAAGTTTTAAGAGATCCAATAGCATAGATTAGCTCGATGTTGTCCCTTAGCAACACCACACAACGCTAGTAGAAAGAAATCATGAAAAGATTGTTTATGCACTTCACATTGGCTATTTTTTAGTTAATTTGTTTGAGCACAAATTGCCATATAGTTTGTATATGCAATCTAAATATGATATCAAAAGATCAATTCATGGATGCATGGCAATGGTATGTCTAGGTGATGACTAATGTTGAGAGTATAAGATTTTTCTTTGTTGTAGGATAGTGCAATATCTTGGGAAACGAATTAAGTGAGGAATATATACAGTCTCCTGGATCGTTACATCCATATTATGAGAGGACTCTGTTATGTTTGTGTTCTATGCATAAGACAGTTCATCCTGGGCCAATCCCCGAGGTGTAGGAGAGCCGTAGGAGCCACAATATTCTACTGGGGGGGAAGCTCTTTTTGTATGTGAATTGAGGTGTTGATTAGCTATATGTTTGGATACTCTCTCTATTGGAGTTGGAAAGGAAAAAACATTGGACAACAATCAATACAAACACATTATTTATTTAAAGTAGTATATAGCCTCCAACTGATGCTCCTCGTTGCGAGTTTGTAGTGAGGGTGGTTTGGTAAGCATAGGAGGCCAAGCTAGAGGCTTAGAGCCAGTGTTGGGCCCATTTTAGGTCCTAACACAAGGGCACTCAACCTAGGAATGCTTTGTAGAGTTCCTAAAGTTCAGGTACTTTAGAGAGCTAGAAGAAGCAAGGGGCACGCAAGCCAAGAAGGCAAGTGCCATTATTGTAAAAAGTCAAGTCACTACATCACAAAATGCAAGAAATACATTGTCAAGGTGAAGAAGGAGTCTAGGATATCTATTTCTGATGCACCTTCTACTGCTAACAAAGTCCACGTCTTTTATTATTGAATGTGACTACTGTTTTTAGACTTGCAGTTATGATTCTTATTGGGGAAATATAGCATTCATCTCTATAGAGGATGCTAGCACTTGGTTTTTTGATAATGGTGCTTCTATTGGCAAATTTATGCAATGTGCCAACAATACATCTTATCTTGTGTTGGAGTTGTTGGGGAAATTTTTTTGAAAGCCATTGATGGCTCTACTCTTTGTTTGCAGGATGCATTATATGTGCCAGGAAGAAAGAAGATTTTGTTGTCTGTTTCTTCTTCAGCAAAGTGTGGAATGCAAGCCACATTCGATGATGACAAATGCATGGTCAAGGATAAGGAATTCTTGACTTTGGTATTAACTAGTATATCATGTCATGTAATCTATGAGTTAGATGCTTATTCAATTGATTAATCAATCTATTTGGCATCTACTATTACTTGTGCTATGTCACAGGCAGAGTTATGGCATGCTTGCATGGGGCATGTTAATTATGGTAACTTGCTGCTTATGCAACATACTCAGATGTTAGATGGTTTACTTCTCTTGGAAAGACCTCTTGAGCATATTTGCGAGGGATGCATTTTGGGGAAAATGCATTGGTTCTCTTTTCCTCATGATGTTTCTTTTAAGGCAACAACTAGGTTGGAGATTGTGCATTCAGATGTATGTCGATCTATGCAGACAAAGTCATTGGGTGGATATTATTATTTTGTCACCTTCATTGATGACTTTACTCACTTTTTTTGGTTCTCTTCGATGGTGGTGAAAAAGTTAGAAGTGTATGATGCATTTTTGGATTTTATTACACTTGTGGAAAATCAATTTGGTTATTGAGTTAAGACTCTCTGTTCGAACCGAGAGGAGGAATACATGTCTTCTTTGTTGAATAAATTTTTGAGGCAAAAAGGCATTGCCCATCAATATACTACTACATATACTTTGTAGCAAAATGGGGTTGTTGAAAGAAAGAATCGATCACTCATGGAGATTGCTAGATGTATGTTGAAAGCTAAAAATTTGCTACATGGTTTTTGGATGGAAGTAGTTATGTATGCTTGTCATGTTTTGAATAGGTGCCCTACTAAGGCATTGAAAAATGACATGCCTTTTGAGGATTAGAACAGCCAGAAACCTTTAGTTGGCCGTTTTTATACTTTTCGGTCTCTTTCATGTGCTCATATTCCCAAAGTATTGAGAAAGAAGTTGGAAAACAAGGCTGTCAAGTGGATATTTGTGGGGTACAATGGTGGGGTACAATGGTTAGAGCAAAGGGTATAGACTATATGATCTTTTTTCTAAGAAAGTCTTTGTCATCAGTAGGGATGTGATTTTTTATGAAAATTTAGAATTCATCAATAGGGATGTGATTTTTTATGAAAATTTAGAATTATCTCTTATTGGTTTTGACACATATTAGGTTGCAAATGATGTGTTTGAAGGGATGTTGCCTATTTCTTTTGGTGATGCAGCTAAAGCTTCATCAAATGAACAAAACGTCAGCTTGCTACTCCATTAAGCAATTCAAAAATTTAGCCTATGACTGATCTCAATATTCAATAAGATGCTAAATTTGAGGTTCATTAAGAGCATGTACATGATCAAGAGGCTAGGCAAATACAAACTTTAAAAGATAGTCATTTGGATGCTCCTCTTCTTGGTCATACTAGAAGACAAGCACATCTACATGCTCATGCTAATATAATGGAGTTTATTATGGAAACAAACACACTTGATGATGAGAAGCCTGATTGTTTTGAGGATACACAATAGAGTGTGCATTGGATGGCAACAATGCAAGCTGAACTTGATTCTAACATGAAGAATCAAACATGGAATTTAGTGACATTGCCCATTGGAAAGAAAGCCATTGGTACTAACTGGATCTACAAGTTGAAAAGAAAAGTAAATGGATCCATTGATAAGTACAAAGCCAGGCTTGTGGCAAAAGGATATGCACAAAAGAAGGAAACTAATTATGATGAGACATTTGCTCCTACCTCTCATATGACCACCATTAGGTGTATGGTTGCCTTGGTTGCCCATTATGGTTGGATTGTATACCAGCTTGATATTAAAACTACATTTTTACATGAGGAACTTTAGGAAGAAGTGTTTATATAGTAGCCCATTAGTTTTGTAGTTGAAGGATCCAAACACTTGGTATGCAAGCTGAAAAAGGCTTTGTATGGTTTGAAGCACCACAAGCTTGGTATGCAAAAATTGATGCCTTCTTACTCAGCCAAGGGTTCATTAACATCCCATTAGAGTCTACTCTTTACATATGCAAATAGGAAAATCCTTGCTAGTCATTTGTCTTTATGTAGATGATCTTCTGCTTACAAGGACACATGCTTATCAAATTTCAACATTCAAGAAAATTTTGTAGTAAACTTTTGAAATGTCTGATTCGGGACCTTTACATTACTATTTGGGCATTTAGTTTATTCATGACGCTAGAGGCATTGATTGTCGCAATCTAGATATATTAGTAAACTCCTTGAGAGATTTGGCTTTCAGGATTGCAAGCCTTATTAGCACACAGATGGATACTGGACTCAAGCTTTCTTTGCATGATGACAATGATGTGTTTGACATTCACACATATGCTCCAACAATTGGACATCTCATTTATTATGCAACACAAGGCTAGATATTTAGTTTGCAATTTTAGCCCTAAGTAGATATATACACAATCCACACATGTCACATTGGCAAGCTCTGAAGCGTGTTTTTCATTACTTATAGGGTACTAGGACTCTTGGATTGCTTTATGTCAAGTGGGACTGTTGCAATTACATGCTTACAGTGATTCAAATTGGGCTGGTGATTTTGATTCACATCACTCTCCAAGTGGAAATTGTTTCTTTCTAGGCTCATATTGCATTTCTTGGATTACAAACCATGGTTGCCATATCACCTTGTGAAGCTGAATACAAAGGTATCTTTCACTACTACAATTGAATGTGTATGGCTGAGATGTTTGTTGGATGATCTTGATGTATCTATCATGGAGCCTACTCCTTTGTTTATTGATAGTTAGAGTACCATTGCAATGGCACGAAACCTAGTGTTTCATGCCCTCATGAAACACATAGAGATACATTATCACTTTGTGAGAGAGAGAGAGGCTACATGCTCTTCCTTGCGACAAATGTGAAGCATTTCACAATGCTTTAAATTTGATCTCCTTTGGTGGATGATCCTTGTACGATGAACACTTTTCACTCCAAGGAGGTTTGTAGGGTTTCACTCATATCTAGGCTCATAGAGCAATGTCGATGATCTGTAGTACGGCACTGTGACACATTTTACTCTCCGTAGTATGATACGTTTTTTTCCCTAGTAGTCACATTATTCTTTATTTTGTGTGTTTATGTTATAGAGTTCGATCGCTTATCATACTTTACACCTTTTGGGTGTGAACGCACCTTAAGGCACTTACTTGTAAGGTCTAAGGGTTGCACTTTGTATTTTCACCTACACACTTGGGAATTGCATCGCATATCGTGTTGTGTCTTCACTCACACTCTCTCTACCATCTACTCTGTCACTAGCTGAGAGCTACTATCTCCTCGCTTATAATGTCTTGGAAAGTACCACTCAGGCTCCCAATAGATGACCACTCAAAACTTGTTATTGGAAATAAATCTCCAAATAATAACCATTTTATTACTTGTATTGATAGAAAAAACATACTTTTATTCATTTTATCAAAATTTAATATGTGTTTGAAAAAGAGAACATTTAGTTAAATGCAAGTACATATCCCTAGCCATATAAACATACAGAAGCTAAGCAAATATCATTGAGATGTATCTTTGAAAGCCACGTCACTTCCAATGATATTTAACATTCTCTAGTTTTTATTTTTTCACTTGTGGGAGCCGTTCTAGGATGTCAGCATGATAATCTAGTCATTTTTAATAAAGATTTTGGGCTTCCAAGTTTCACCTGAACTTTTATTATAAACGATGCAAGAGTTAATGGAACGAGAAGAATGCCTTGTGGATATTATGGGAAAAAAATGAAATTGTTGATATTGTGTAGAGAAAGAAATTCAAAAACAGGGTCAAATAACTCAAAGAGAAGGTCAAGAAGGAGAATCAAGAGAGCTAGGATTAACGGGCACCAAAAAGAAGTCATGTAGCTAGATCTCTTGATTTTTAAAATATCCATTATTAACTTTGAGTCGCATCTTTGTCGTATCTTTTGATAGCTTTTGTCATGCAGTCAAATCTCTTTATTTTCAAAATATCCAATATTAACATTGAGTTCCATCTTTGTCATATCTTTTGACAACTTTAGCAGTGAATAGGACTATTGGAACATCCAAAACATATTAGACCTTGGATATTTCTACTACTATCTCCAAAGTAGACGAGAAAAAAATACCATATTCTTGTATACATGGAAGACTCTCTTTGGCTCTTTTCTTAATCTAGAGATTAACAAATGTGCTAATGGTGAATAAGAAGAATAAGAGAATGAGAACAAGAAGGAGGAGCAAAAGGCAATCGAGAAGAAGAAAGTGGGACAATGGACCAAAATTCAAAAACCCTGATGTGCAAAGTAATGAGGTACCATGTGTTTATGACGGGGAGAGAGAGAGAGAGAGAGAGAGAGAGAGAGAGAGAGAGAGAGAGAGAGAACCAATGCAGTGCTTACTTCTATATTTCAAAAAGAAATGTATACGATATATCTTTAAATTATTAGAAAAGACATATGGCTATCATGTAGGTAGTGCTAGGTTTGTGTATTGACTAGGGGAATCATATAATAAGGATTATTGTGTACTCACATACATACATAGGGGGGTGTGTGTGTGTGTGTGTGTGTGTGTGTGCGCGCGCGCGCGCGCGTGCGTGCGTGCGTGAGTGCATGCGTGCGTGTGTGTGCGTGCGTGTATGTGCCTGTGTGTGTGTGTGTGTGTGTGTGTGTGTGTGTGTGTGTGTGTGTGTGTGTGTGTGTGTGTGTGTGTGTGTGTGTGTGTGTGTGTGTGTGTGTGTGTGTGTGTGTGTGTGTGTGTGTGTGTGTGTGTGTGTGCGTGCATTGACATAGACACATGTCATAGTGCTGTTGTCTTACCAATTAATAGCATAAATCACATACAACATCATCAAGTTTGCTTGAATTAGATCAATATAATAGAGGTTTGTTGGCATATTTCTTTTGACTAACCGATAGGAGGTACTATACTCAAAGATATTTCATGTGCTTGAATTAGATCAATATAATAGAGGTTTGTTGGCATATTTCTTTTGAATAACCAATAGGAGGTTACTATACTCAAAGATATTTCATGTGCATGGAAGGATGTGAGTTCAAATGAGTCCAACCAAAAACTCTAGCTACAAAGTTAGTGCAATGTGCTCATATATAAATAATTTTGGAGAGAGAAGCTAATAACCAAAGATGCAACTAGGTACAAAAAGTCTAACAAACTCAATTGTAACGTGTTCGCTTGTCCACTTGTGGAACACGACTTAGCAGCCCATCGGGAGGAGGATCTAGAGAGCTCTGCCTGGCACTCGCAAGGAATGTCACAGGGTTTGCGATCTAGGTCTTCCCGAGTCTGCCCTGAGCGGAAGTGTCCGGCCGTTCCCACTTAGGATCGACCTGAAGTCAGGGTTCATTTCCTATCAGCAAGGTCTCTAGGAAGTAGCTAGTGTCAAGCTCCAGATGAACCACTTTGCGTGGGAACAACATAGTTGAAGCGGATTCATGTTGCACTTGGTTCATGGAGAATGGGAAATGAGAGGGATGCGAAGCTCAACCTCTCTGCCATAAGGCATAGTCCCATTCCTTTCCCCTAAAACAACATAAATTGAGATTCTAACTCTACAGATGCTAGGTCTTTGTAGTCTCATTATCTCGTCTTTTGAGAAAAGTTCCCAGCTAACCAAGACCACCTTCCGTAGAACGGACCCAAGTCACGTCCACTGCACTTTCCTCAGTTTGCTTAGTTATCTAATTACCTACCACATTACGTTTAACATGCAAAAGCAGCTTCCTTAATTAGTCCATTTAATCATTGGTTCCTTCACGTAACTTAGGCACTGACACAAAAGCAATGTCAAGCATGGAGCCCCGAGAGGAACACCAAGGAAAAGGGAATTCTCTTGCAAGAAAATCTATCTTGTAACATCAACAAGCTTGTTTATCATGTTTCATATGATCACAATGAAGAAAAGAACACCAGGCACAACAAATCTTCATGCAACATCATGTAAATCTCCCACGGTTTTTAATAGAATCAACCATATTCTTCAACATCTTCACAAAATCCATCAATGGAACAAATAAAGCAAAGGAATACACCATCTTTGAATGGAAATACATCACATAGTATTCATCTTCAATATCTTCATAGTCTTCTCTCTCAATCTCTCATATACAATCACTCTGTTTCAGTAGAATTGACTATCTCTGACTCTCTCTCTCTCTCTCTCTCCATCAATAATACATCATATCCTCACTACAATCACTCAAAAATTACTCTCAATAATCACTCTTAGGTCGTGGATACCCCTCCCAAGAGGTATGTCTGATATGAAGGGTCACCAGAGCCACTACAGTGTCTCTTCACAGCTCACTACTATCACTTCACTCTAGTCTTCTCTTGAGTCTTCAGCAGCTACTTCTTCCACTTCTTTTAGCTCTTTTGCACTTGTATTCACCTCTTTCCAAAGCTAGAAAACTTTCCCCAAAGTCACACATACATTCCACAGAACACTTACAGAACAGTCTACAGAACAGTACCAGAACAGAGACAGTACAGAACAGAACAGAAACAGAACAGAAGACCTACAGAAGGTTACAGAAGGTCATCCAAACCACATAACTCATTCTCAAACCATTCAAAACTCTCACAAACCATTCAATAAACTTCCACAACATCTCATTCTTCATCAATCAATACTTCATCCCTCCTTACAGAAGACAATCAGAACAAAACAGACCAAAACAGAGCAAAACAGAAGGTATACAGAACCTATCAGAACATCACAGAACCATCAACAAACATCATGAACTTCCAAAACACAATCAATATCATCCAAAACACTCTCAAACCACTTCCAAATCAACCAATCATCCCATAAAATCAACCATTCAGCTCTCAAAAACAACAAAAATCAGCCAAAAAACAAGTCATTTCAGCACTCAACATATCCCCACACTTAATAAGGAAGCGTCCTCGCGACCCAGGAAAAAGGGAATACAAGTTCATTGAAAAGCTCAACTTTGATCTTCATTATCTTCTTACAAAGAATCCATCCACCACGACCCCAACTTATAACCTTTTTCGGATATAAAAATACAAAGAAAGGAAAACTCTTTTGAAATTAACACCTCTTATCAAACTAAAAATCACCACAAATTTGTAAAGGATATAAGAGTTTGCTTCTTCTTCATCAGCATCAGCTTCAACTCTCCAACCACGACCCCATCTTGACAAATCTCCAAAACATAGCTCGTACACAAGATCCAATAGGAAACCACCACGTTCATTTGACATACATGAACTTACAACACAAACACTAATACACAACCATCTGAATGACTTCTTCAAAAAGAAGAGTTTGGCATTAAAAAGCTTGCACCATACATTGGAAAGGCATCAATGAAGATGATCCCTCTTAAAAGATTGATGTTGTCGGAATCGATCCATAGATAAGGATTCATCTACAAAGTTTTTAGGAGGATTTTGGAAAAATTGGAGACAGCACATCCTTTCCAACAGGACCAAGTATCTGCTAGGCAAACAGAGGGCATGAAAATACAGTATCTCCAACTGTTGGGAATCAATGCTAACATTGACATTCATGCACAACTTTGGAATAGGCTTTGAATCAGTATGAGAGTGCCTATGCATATACGCCAGGTACCAAGCAAAGTGAGCAGTTAATCTCACTGAGGGATCTGCGGACTGTGAATATTGTTGGGCAAAATGAACATAGTTTTGATAAGCGTGACTGGAAGCTGTCCATTCCCCTGGAATTACTGGCCAATTAATCTGCGGTCCTGTAAGGCAATCATCCGAACTCCATCCCCTTCTTCTGGAAATCTGAGTATCAAAACCGTCACAATCACTAACCAACTGAGGTGGTTGAGATATGGAAGTGTTAGGAGAGGGTAATGGAATAAGGGAAAGTGGATGTAGGGAAGGATAGGAAAAATCATAAAAGGAAGAAAAGGTTAAAGAAGGAGTGGCAGAAATTTGTAAGGAATCACTAAGGAAAGGTGTTAACTGATAAATAGGAAATGTAGAGGGTACATTAATGAGGGGTGAAGGACAGGGTGGAGAAGCGGAAAATACCCTATCCTCAATAAAGAAACAGTAAGTGAAAATAGGAATTTGAGGGAAATTGGAAGGTTGGAAAAGAAGGGGTAAAATTACTGTGGAATTTGTTTGACAAAGGGAAAAATATATAGCATAGCGGTGAGCCAATTGTTGGTAATAAAGGAGGGTAGGAACAGAAGGTCCCAAGAGAGATCGTCGATGATAGGCATCAAAGAAGGTAGCATCAAACGGATTATGTTTGGAAAGATAGGTTAAGAGATCCATCCTCAGTTGGTTAGTACTCTGTACAAAGGTAGGAGCTGTGTTTTGTCTTTGATTGAGGACCACCGAATCAATCATGGGATGCCACGAATTATCCTGACAATCAGCCACTTTGGAGGAATAACTCTGGAACATATCAGTTATGCGCTGTAAAATATTACACGGCGCAGCGAACAGAATCTGAGAAAGAGATAGAGAGTACACAACAGATAAGAGGAGAATCAGTAAATTCTTTAACTTCAAACAACTGATACAAAGATGGCTCTGTCCACCCGTGCGCTTCCACTGAGTGAAGCTTAGATGGCGATCTAGACAGAAGATAGGTGAAGAGTTTAAGGCTAGCTGGAACAACAACTCTGACTGGGTGAAAGATTAGTGTAAGATGGCTGCGAAGGGGTTTAGCTTTTATAGCCCGCGAAGGTCGTTAGGTCGGCCTATTGACCGACCTACCATATGAGCCTCCACTAGTCGGCCAGGGAATATTCCAGGGAATATTCCCTTTACCATCGGGCCGGGGGCGCTGCCCCCGGACCCCCGCCAGGGGGGCCGCTGGCCCCCCTGGGACCCCCCAGCCAGGGGCCGCTTCCGCGGCCCCCGGACCCCACAATAGGGGCCCCTTTTAACTCCCTTACCACGCAACTCAATGCAATGTGCCTCGAGTTGCTACCAGCTTAACCACTCCGTCTAACCCAAAGATTAGACCCACAACAGTCACCTTTTTGCCATCCGGTCACATAGACCTCATCTGATATACAAGTCAGGACTCAACCAATGTCCGGGCTCACATTTGGCTTCTCCTCATAATGGGGGCCTTACAACTTTGAGCACCATGGATCATTGGTAGCACCTAATGAGGGTGGGGCATTGATCATATCTAACACCCCCCCTCAATGTCCACCCATAGGTGAACTATCTCCTCGGCCCAATGCCGAGTCTCTGAAGATGAACTTGAAGCAGATCCTTCGTAAGTGCTTTGGTGAAGATATCTGCTCCATTCTCCTCTGTTGGACAGTAGACCAATTCCACTATCCCATCCTCCATCAAATCACGCACATAGTGATACTGGATCTCTATATGTTTGGTGCGTGCATGAAACACTGGATTTTTGGCAATGGCGATGCAACTCTGATTGTCACATCTCAGCACAGTTGGTTCTTCATCCTGCACTCCCATATGCCATAGAATCCTTCTCAACCATACGGCCTCACATGCAGCAAAACAAGCTGCCTTGTACTCTGCTTCGGTAGAAGACAATGCCACTGTTGGTTGCTTCTTACTAATCCAAGAGAAAATTCCTGAACCCAAAGAGAAACAATAACCAGAAACTGACTTCCTGGAATCAATGTCTCCTGCCCAATCTGAGTCACAGTTCCCCACAAGATAAGTTCCGAAACTGTATGTGATACCATAGTCAAGAGTTTTCTTCAAGTATCTAAGCACCCGCATCCCAGCCTTCCAATGACTCTCATGAGGTTTGTTTGAGAACCTGCTCAAAACACCAACAGCAAAACTGATATCTGGTCTGGTGTTACACAAGTAGATTAGACTGCCGACCAACCTCCTATACCTCCCAATGTCTGCTAGTGCTGATGTATCCTCAACGGATAACTTTACATTCACCTCCATAGGTGTAGCTATCTCCTTGCACTCGGTCATGCCAAATGCCTTCAAGATCTCCCATGCATACTTCTTCTGAGAGATGAAGATCTTTCCTGGCTCTTGCCAGACTTCAATCCCCAAACAATAGTGCAGCAAGCCCAAGTCTGTCATTTCAAACTCAAAACTCAAAGCCTTTCGAGTTTGGTTGATCATATCTTCATAGTCACCTGTAATAAGAAGGTCGTCCACATATAGGACAATCACTACAGACTTTTTACCATCCCTGTAAACATACAAGTTAGCATCTGAGGCACATCTTTTGAAGTTTAGGTTTAAAAAGAACCTATCTATCCGCTGGTACCATGCTCTGGGGGCTTGTTTCAGCCCATACAATGCCTTCTTCAGTTTACACACTTTGTTCTCAGAATGGGGGGCCTCAAACCCTGGTGGCTGAGCCACGTACACCTCCTCCTTGAGGTCACCATTTAAGAACGCTGACTTAACATCCATTTGGTACACTGGCCACTTCTTGTGGGCAGCCACTGCAAGTACCGTGCGAATAGTGGTCATTCTGGCAGTTGGGGCAAATGACTCTTGAAAATCAAACCCTTCAACTTGTGAAAATCCTTGGGCAACCAGTCTAGCTTTGTACTTTTCTAAGGTACCATCAGCCTTGTACTTTACCTTCCAGATCCACTTGGTGCCAATAATCTTCCGCTTTGCTGGCCGATCCACTAGCTCCCAAGTGTCATTCTTCATTATGCTGTCATACTCCGCCTGCATAGCAGCCTTCCATGATGGATCTGCAAGTGCTTCTTCTAAGTCAGTTGGCTCCTTTACTTCTCTCATAATCTCAACCATCAAGGCCATGTTGACTATGTGAGCAGAAGCCCTCCTTTGCTCCTCTATTCTCTGAGACCTCCTTGGTCCGTCTGCCTTCTCCTCAACAGATGCAGGCATAGGATTATTGTGGTCATAGAGCTGCTTCACCCAGCGCGGCAATGGCTTTTCCGGTGGGGTGATGTCAGGTTGGTGAACTTTTTCCTCATCATCTGAAGATGATGCTTCCTCCTCCTTAAGGATAGGGATAGCTCTCGGGACAGGTTCATAGTGGACTACTTCTTCGCTTGATGATAAAGTGGAAGACCTTGCCTTCTCCTCCTCCACTGTATGCGGCTCCTCCTTGAACACCACATCACGGCTCGCGATGATCTTCTTTGCCTCTTGGTCATATAACTTGTAAGCCTTCTGCTCATCACTATAACCCAAGAAGATACATTTTCTGCTTTTTGGTTGTAACTTGTTTCTCTTCTCATCTGGAACATGTGCATAACATTCACATCCAAAAATTCTGAAATGTGAAACAGATGGTTTCTTACCAGTGTAAGCCTCATGAGGTGTTTTTCCCTTGAGAGCCTTTGTGTAGCTCCGATTTAGAATGTAGACTGCAGTATTAACAGCTTCAGCCCAAAAATGATTAGGCAATCCCTTGCCCTTTAGCATGCATCTTGCCATCTCCACAATGGTACGATTCCTGCGTTCCACAACACCATTCTGCTGAGGTGTGTGAGGCGTCGTCAATTGACGCTTGATCCCTTTGCTCTTGCAAAAGCCTTCAAACTCCTTTGAGTTGAACTCACCACCACCATCTGTTCTAAATTTCTTCACACTTTTCCCTGTTTCATTCTCAACAAGTATTAGCCACTCTTTAAACTTACCAAAAGCTTGAGCCTTATCACGAAGGAAGTACACCCACATCTTCCTACTGTAGTCGTCGACAATCAACATAAAATAAGAAGATCCCCCCAAGGCCTGTGTAGGCATCTTACCACACAAGTCAGCATGCACCAACTCTAGAGGAGCATGTGCTCTATTCTTGCTTTCTTGTGGAAATGCCTTTCTCTGTTGCTTGCCCATCATACAAGCTTCACATGGTTCCTTCAATTCAGTTATTGTAGGTAGGTGAGCAACCATACCTTGCTTTTGCATCTCCTTCAATACTGCAAATCCGATGTGTCCAAACCTTTCATGCCAAAGCTTACTTGTGCCCACTCCAGCGGTGGCTGTAAGAGCACTTAGCTCATACAGGTTGTTCCTTCTTTCTCCTTTGCCAACAATTGTGCCAGCACTATCAATAATTTCTGCACCTGTCTTCTTGAACCTCACTTCATGACCAAGATCAGTTATGGCAGCAACTGATAAGAGATTTCTCCTGATTTCGGGAACATACAACACATTTGAAAGCTTTTTTACTTCACCATTTGCAGCAACAAAAGAAATAGTACCTGTGCCCGCAGCAGGGCATTTAGCATCATTTCCAACCGTCACAGTGATGGATTCTTGTAGAGGCTGCATAGAACTGTATAGACCTTTCTTGTTGGTCATGTGACGGGAGGCCCCACTATCCAACACCCAAGAGTCAGTGGTAGATTCTTCTTGCGCCGAGGAGCACACTTCCTCAATGGTCGCCATGAATAATTCCAACTCTGCTTCAGCCGTATTGGCTGTCTCTTTCCCTTTAGTTTTAAGGGTACCATTCTTTTCATCTGCCTTCTTGACACGACAATCTGCAATTGCATGTCCTTTCTTCTTACAGTAGAAGCACTCTCCTTGAAACTTCTTCTTGCCGCCCTTTTTCTTTTTGTCACCATCATTTTTGGTGGAGGAAACACCTTTGCCTTTTGCATTGGCAGAGAATGCAGCATCTCCATTGTTGCTTCCTTCTCGGGCTTTCAGCCTCAACTCCTCCTCCATTAATAATGCACAAAACTCCTCAAAAGTCAAAGCTTGAGGTCTCACCTGAGTATTAAGGGCAGTTACTAGTCCATCAAACTTTTGTGGACAAATCCGAAGACACCTCCGAGCTAGCTCTTCGCTAGTCTTTTGTATCCCAGCGCCAGCCATCTGGTCGCGCAGATTCTTAATCCGAGTGATGAATGCTTCAACCGTCTCTCCTTCAGCAAACTTCTCCGCTGCTAGTTGATTCTCCAAGTTTTGAATCCTTGTTTGGTTTCGTGTTTCATACTGACTCCTTAGTACATTCCAAGCCTCTGACGCTTTGGTTGTATGCTGAATCAGAGTCAAAACACTGTCAGAACAGCTTGTAACTAAGGCACACAATGCATCTGCATTCCTTCGTTTCCAAGCTCGTAGAAGATCTGCATTCGGAGGAATCATCACACTAGGATTTGATGGGTCGGGGGTAGGCTGTGGTTCTGCGTCAGTCCCCAGCACAGTCTCCAGAAGCTCATAAGAATCAAGGATAGTAGTAATTTTGAACTTCCACAAGGTGTAGTTTGTACCATCTAACTTGCCTTCGCTGAAGGTTGGTGGACGAATCCTCAGTGTTTGAATAGCCGGTACAGCAGCACCACCTCCTGCACCGCTTCCTGATGCGCCAGAACTGCTTCCCGGAGTCGACATCGTTTCTCTTTGCTGTTGAAGCCTTTGCCTCTTGCACGCTCTCCGATCTCTAGAGCCCCCTGGGCTCTGATACCATGTAAAATATTACACGGCGCAGCGAACAGAATCTGAGAAAGAGATAGAGAGTACACAACAGATAAGAGGAGAATCAGTAAATTCTTTAACTTCAAACAACTGATACAAAGATGGCTCTGTCCACCCGTGCGCTTCCACTGAGTGAAGCTTAGATGGCGATCTAGACAGAAGATAGGTGAAGAGTTTAAGGCTAGCTGGAACAACAACTCTGACTGGGTGAAAGATTAGTGTAAGATGGCTGCGAAGGGGTTTAGCTTTTATAGCCCGCGAAGGTCGTTAGGTCGGCCTATTGACCGACCTACCATATGAGCCTCCACTAGTCGGCCAGGGAATATTCCAGGGAATATTCCCTTTACCATCGGGCCGGGGGCGCTGCCCCCGGACCCCCGCCAGGGGGGCCGCTGGCCCCCCTGGGACCCCCCAGCCAGGGGCCGCTTCCGCGGCCCCCGGACCCCACAATAGGGGCCCCTTTTAACTCCCTTACCACGCAACTCAATGCAATGTGCCTCGAGTTGCTACCAGCTTAACCACTCCGTCTAACCCAAAGATTAGACCCACAACAGTCACCTTTTTGCCATCCGGTCACATAGACCTCATCTGATATACAAGTCAGGACTCAACCAATGTCCGGGCTCACATTTGGCTTCTCCTCATAATGGGGGCCTTACAACTTTGAGCACCATGGATCATTGGTAGCACCTAATGAGGGTGGGGCATTGATCATATCTAACATGCGCAACTCCAAATGATTGACATATAGAACAGCCTGTAAGACCACATCCCCCACATACCATGCCATATCTACCTCATCTGGAATTAACAAATCTCCTCGGAGATACATGTATGACATCAGCATGGTGTCTGGCGTGACAGAATCTTCAAAGAGCATTCTGACTACCTCTGTCAACAACTCAGCAGACCAAGCCCCACTGCAGCCATCCTCTGGAAAAGGTAAATCCATCGTGGAAAGCTTCATATAGAAGACCATCTTCTGTAAGTGGTAGTGGACAAAGAAAGAATGGTCTGGTAAGACAAAGTCCTGAAATTGTTCAAAGGTAGACCATAACAAGTCCATTCTGGACTGCAATCTTTCCACTTTGTCTTGGAATAGAGGGCACAAAGTAGCCTGTCTCTGTAGGGCAGCCAAGTCCTACGGTGAAAGAGAGGGAATTAATGGAACAGGAGGGCTTGGAGGAACAGAGCGGGACTTTGCAAGCTGATCTTGCAACTGCTGGATTTGGGAGGCTTGGTTGGCCACTGTGTCATTAGCCATCTGTAAAGCTGAAAGCTTGTCATCTAAAAGAACTTGGAATTCTTTCGCTTCTCTCGACATCCTCTCCTTCTCTGCTGAAAGGCTAGTAACCTGTGACTGAGCCTCGAATAACTGGGTCTTCAATGAAGAAATCTCATCACTTTGAGTGGCAAGCAGTTGGGTTTGCTATTCCATTTGCTTAAATAGATCTACTAGGGTATCCTTAGCAGAAGCTAACTCAGATGTTGCCTTATGCAACTGGTCTTTGGACTGCATGAGCTCCTCATAGAAAGATGCGTACAGCTGTTGAACACAGGCTGTCACTGACAACTCAATGGAACTTTGAATATCCTTGCAGAGGAAAGGAATGGCATCTCCTGAAACGAGACTGTTCAGGGAAGGAACTGAGATCTCCAAGGATCCTTCTCTATGTGCTCGGAACAGGTTATTGCAAGTGAGATACCCAGGGAGTTCACTGCCAGAAGTAGCAGGGATAGGCACTGAGGGAAGTATAGCAGGGGCTTTGTCCGCTACCCTCTTCAAGCGTTTACGTTGTATGACCAGGGGAGGCGGAGAATCATCATCCTCAATGTCAATAGGTGCTGACTCTTCTGAAGGTGGAGGAGGAGGTACTGGATCTGATGGAGGAGGTGGAGGTACAGTCTTCTGTAAACCTGAATAGGTCAAGAAGGCAGACAAATATGATCCATAGGTAACATTGGTAACATTACCCCTCGTGACTTTAACAAAATGCTGATCCATCTTAGTAAGGAGGTATGTGCTCCAATCAATGGCAACTCCTTTTAGCACCATCCGGGAAGCTGTGAAAAGCTCTTTGGACAAATAGTGGGATGGCGTTTTGGCAGGCATGAACCTGTCCTGAAGGAACTGGCACATCGTCTTCCAGACGGGATCAGTAATCATAGAAAACGAAACTCCTGAAGAGTTTATCACCTTCTTAACATCAAGGACTTCCCTTGTCTGCTTCTGCAACAGCTTGAGAATCTCTTCATTAGAGAAGAGCTGACGAGTGGTCACAAAAGGTTCTCCTTTGAAGGGTAAGGACAGAGCCTTCCCTAAGCCTCGAGACGTCAATGTCATAGACATGCCTTGGACTACTCCTGTCTTCTTGCTGTAAGAGGCCAGGAACTCATCACATAAGGACGGATCCTCTGGAAGTAATGGAAAAGGAGTGGCCACAAAAGCAGCAAGTCCTGCCTTCGTGAGGGGCTCAAAAGTAAGTAGGGACGAGTAATCCCTACTAACTAGTGGGACGTACTGGATAGGGGGAGGAGCATGAGAAGGCGCCATTCAGATGGTTACACACACACCACAAACACAGACAATCAAGGAGAATGCCTGCAAACCAACAGACAAAAAAAACAAGGATAAGAGAATCACCAATCAAACATGACCCGACCTACTAACCCCAAGCAAACCACATCCTAGAAAAAATTTGACATGACCTCGAGACAAATGCGACCGAAAGCTTCATGCGATGCATCAAACAAACACCCTGAACCCCGTATCAGGCAATAAAAGAAAAAAACTACATACCGTACCCGTAACCGTAACTAAGACAGGAAACCAAAACCATACCATATCCGACACAAATCAATACGACATCTGTGATAGACCAAGACTGGACCATGGAAAATAACACTAAGAACTGCGTATACCCATCCCACGAAACGCTTCATGAAAAAGGGGATTAAGTGCAGTGAGGGGGGAATTAATTTAATGAAGGGTTGATTTTAATCAATTATTAAAAATGGGTGAATTTTTATTAGGTGATAAACCTTAATAAGAAAACGGCGGTTCCTTATTATAAATTTATTTACCAATTATTAGGTTAAACGGTGCAGTTATACGATTCCCGGACTTCGATTCCCGACTGGGTCTCTAAATGCAATTCATTGATTATAAATTAAGGTGATGTGGAGCGTTTTTTTGCCAGCGCGTGCTCAAGTGACGGCTGGTTTATTTTAATTTAAAAATTTAAAGTGCCTCTGTAGCGCACGTAGCGCGTGCTAAGTGAACGGCTGGTTGATGTTAATTAAAAAGTATGTGTGTTTAGCGCGAATGCGCGTGGAAACGGTGGGTGAATTAAAGGGTTTATTTTAACAATTAATTTGTGATTAAGGGGGAAAAGAAATAAATAAATAACATAAAATAAATACCTGGAAGGGGTGTGTATGTAATGCAGGAATGAGCACGGAAGAATTCCCGTAAAGGAAAAGCAAAGAACACTGGTGAAACAACAATGAGAACACCTTAGCAGATGTGTTGATTTGGTTTGTGTGGGTTGTTATTTTTTATTTATTTTATTTTATTTTTAGTTGTGATTTTTTTATGGTGGAATAAATGGAAAATGAGCAAGGGAGGTGAGGGAAATTTTTTAGAAGGTTTTTAGAATTTTTTACAAATTTTAAAATGATTTTTCTATATTTTTGGGCAATTTAGGGGTAATTTTAGGAAATATGGAATGTTCAGAAATTATAGGAAAGGCAATTCCTAGCAGACAAAGTTCCAAAAATTGGCAAAAGGCACAAGGAATTTTTAGAAATTTTTCTGAAATTTTTTATGGAAAAAATTAATGTAGTGATTAATTAAGTCACATTAATCACATTAGTCACATTAGTCAATTAAACATAAGTCAATTAAGTCAGGTTAGTAGGATAAGTCAGGTTAGTCTACCTAAGTCTAGTCTGGTAAGTCGAAGTTGCTTAGGGTAGTCTGGGTTAGTCTAGGGTGGACTAAGGCAATTAGGTTAGTCTGGGTTGATTAGGTTAGTCTGGGGTAGGCTAAGTTAGGTCTGTGGGGACTAACCTAAGGGGGGGTTAGACTAACTAGGGGATGGGTTAACTAACTAAGTGAAGGTTAGTGTGACCTAGGGAGGGTTAAACTAACCTAGGTAGGGTTAAACTAACCTAGGGTTAGGTTAGTTAATTGGGGTAGGGTTAAACTAACTAAATCAGGGTTAGTGCAGGCTAATTAGGATTAGTGTTAGTAATCTAAGTTAATTAAGTTAAAGAAGGTTAGTAAAACTAACCTTAAGTTAGTGGAAAGGAGGAGGAGGAGGAGGTGTAGGTGGTGGTGGGGGAGGAGAAGAGAGGTGGAGATGGCGTGTCGTCGGCGGAGGCGAACGCGGTGGTCCACGCGGCGGCAGCGGTGATCCGGCGAGGCGCGGGCGACCCGGGTCCAGCGGGGCGGCAGCGGCGGCGAACGCGGGCCAGGCGGCCGGGGAGGGAAGGAGGAGGTGAAGGTGTTGGTAGAAGGGGAGGTCGCGGCGGCGCTGTGAAGGAGGGGGGTGGAAGGACGGCGGCGACGGGGGTACTGGCGGCGACGGCGGGGGTACTGGCGGCGACAGGGGGTGCTGGAAGGCGACGGCGGGCGAGAAGAAGGAGGGTGAAGACGGCAGACTGGGGGGGAGGAGGAGGAGTGAGGGGAGGAGAAGGAGTGGGAGAAAGAGAAGGAGTGGGGGAAGGGAAGGAGGAGAGGGAGAGGAGGAGGAGTGGAGAACGCAAGGAGAGGAGGGCGCTGCTGAGAGGTGGTAGAGGGGGAGGAGAGGAGGAAGGAGGAGAAGGGAGATGGAGAGGGCGTCGTGAGGGAGGAGAGAAGGAGGGGAGGATGAGAGAGGAGAAGAAGGGAAGGAGAGGAGGTGGAGATGGAGGGAGAAGAGGGAGGAGGGAGAGGAAGGAGAGGAGAGGGAGGGTACGCACAGAGAGAGAGAGAGAGAGAGAAAGAGAAAGAAGAGAGAGAGAGAAGGGACGGTTGGCGGGAGGGGGTGTCCGTTTTTGTTTTTGTTTTTTTTTTTTTAATAAAATAAAAGGTGGGCGGGCAGGTTGGGGTGGGCAGGGGGTGGTGGGCAGGGTCTAAAAGGGGGCGTATCCCCGTCCCGCGCACGTGCGCGGGGCGGGGTAAAAAAAATTTGCCGTGACGGGATTGGAATGGGGCAAGGAAGACGGGACGGGTTACGCAGACACGACCGAGGCGCGTGGAGATCCGTAAAATTGAAAAAAGGCGCGTTCACGCGCAAAACGGGCGCGAGAAAAAACGGAAAAATAAAGAAAATTTAATAACTCCCAATCCGGACGTCAAAACGAAATATCTTAAAAACAAAAAGTGGGCAGGACGACAGGGGGGAAACAAGAAAAATACGGGACGGGGGTTTCGGGAGGGGTAAAGGGCGATCACGTGCAAAAAACACAAAAAACGAACCAAAAACGCAATTTAAAAATTAATATCGAAAGATCCGTGCATCGGAATGAGGTGCAGAAAAAAGGAAAACTGTGCAAAAAGATGTGCCCGACAATCCTATCATGTCAAAACATAATCCTGACTGAGATAAGATGCATTCACATGGAAAAAATCCAAAAAACAAACCCGAAAATGGGATCGGAAATTAATATCGGACGAACTATTCACCGGAATGATATGCAGTAAGAAGGAAAAATGTCCGCAAGAAGGAATGGCACAGGGTTATCACGTTAAAACGTAGTTCCGGCGGAAATAGGAGGGGTTCACATGTGAAAAACTCCAAAAATACTCCCGAAAACTCAGTTAAAAATTAATAAGTAAAAATCCGAACGTCGAAAAAGGGTGGAGGAAAAAGGAAAAAGGGAGGGGAAGGCACAGGGGACACGGTTGTCAAATCAAATTGGAATTCCGATGCAAACAGGGCAGGTTCACATGGAAAGATATCAAAAATACACACGAAAAAGTCTTAAAAACCCGAAAAATTAATAACGGACAAACCATGTAGCAGAATGATGCGGAATAAAAAGGAAAAATGTTAGGGGAAAAGCAGTTGTCAGGGCTATTACGTCAGATCACGGTTTCGAAGCAAGAAAAGCGCGTTCACATAGAAAACCGGCGAAATTGCGCAAAATGTTTCAAAAATTAATAACTCGAAAACCGTGCACCAGAACAGGGGTAGGTAAAAAGGAAAAATGGTCAGTTCAATGGGGGGAACAGGGCTATAAGGTTGGATTTGGATTTTGGTGAACGTAAGATGCATTCACATGGCAGGACCGCAAAATCAGGGAATGAAGGAAAACTGCAAGGGAATAGCCCCAAGGGTGGGTGAAAAATGAATGGATGGGTGGGAAGGGTCCCCAAGAGGGTAAAAGCAAGTCATGGTATACATGCATGAGCAAGATAAGACATATGCAAAGGATATGCACGGTAGACGCGCAGGGACGCATCCCCACACTTAAGACCTTAACGGATAGGGTTAACCGAACATTAGGGACCTAGGACCACGCCACAGACCATCCACTAACGTCCCCACACTTAAAACATGACCGGCACAAAAGCAAGTCATGGTATACATGCATGAGCAAGATAAGACATATGCAAAGGATATGCACGGTAGACGCGCAGGGACGCATCCCCACACTTAAGACCTTAACGGATAGGGTTAACCGAACATTAGGGACCTAGGACCACGCCACAGACCATCCACTAACGTCCCCACACTTAAAACATGACCGGCACAAAGAAACCAAAGTTGTAGGGTTAGAAAAACTTGGCCCGTTTCGTCCAGAATCAAGGTTGAATGTCGATGGCACGTCCAGTGTGGTTGTCGGCGCTGGAGGGACCAAGGCATCTTCTCGGCACACATCCTTCATGGAAGGGACAACGCGGCAGCACCCAGGGAGGTAGCTGATGGAAGGAATCGCAGGAAATTCGTTGTCGATGAGGGATATTGCACTCAACTCACAGTCACTCAATTGGAATCAATTGGAATGAAAGAACAGTCACTCGCCCCATGACTAATATCACTTGAGGAAGAATGATTAAAACCCATAACTCATACCCGGTTGAGGAATCAACAAGGGGGAATGGTGCAGAAGGAGTATGCCAGGGTGCACAGTTGATGGTGCATTAGTGCGTCCAACCCGGCTGGCATAGGTGCAAGAAGAAAGGCAAGGGAGCCTTACAGTGCCGTGCACAGAATACGATGATGTGTCTTGTGATGACGGCAAAAACCCATCCCGTGGGTGCATAGGGAAACGGGAACATACCTGACTCCAAGTGTCGTAACGTCCCTCAATCTCACCTCTCGGTAATTGATTGAAGAAACTCCTGTCACACTCAACCCACCCTCTGTCTCACGCTCGGTGGATAGATACAGGAGGGCAGCCTTTTCCTGAAACCCATTGATGTAATCCTCACAGTCGCTTGTGCAAAGATTGTATGCCTTGTGCGCATTTGATGGTGCAACTGTGCATCCCGCCCTGTGCCGGCATACGGTGCGAGAATGAAGGCCAGGGAGCCTTACAGTGCAGTGCACAGAACAAATCGTGCTTTGTGCTTTGAGAGGCCCATCCCGTGCGTGCAACACTTCATTAACACTTCTCTCCTCTCATTTGATTTGAAGGGAAAAAACTGGTCTCTCGCTCCACCCTCTGTCTCACTCTCTGTTGATAGATACAAAGGGCAACCATACTCACTTCCCCATCCGGTTAGGATGAAAGCTCACATCACTCAAGGGGTCGTTGATGAAGATCGCGTCATCAGTTGTTGAAGAGGCGTACCAAGGGAGGCAGCGTCGGAATTGGATCCTAGGGATATCAATTAATGAATCCACTTTCTAGACTGTTGGGTGTTACCACCTTTTCCACAGCCAGCTTCTCGCCCAAGGGTGTTTATCACCTTTTCTCGGAACGAGGCCTGCTATGACAGGGAATTGCTTCCTTTTCTCTCATAACAGATTTGTTTTGTTTTTTTTTTTCTTTCTTCTGTTTTTCTTTTTCTTTTTCTGATTTTTCCCTATTCCCGAGGGTGTTTCCACCTTTTCTCGAAGAAGAGGTCGGCATGACAGGGACCTAAGTCCTTTTCTCCCATAACCGATATATTTTGTTTTTTTTTTTCTCTCTTGTCTTTTTTTTTTTCAATATTGAGCAAGGGAATGGCAGAACTACCATTTGTCAGAACCCACCTCGCCACTGTCGCTGGTGGAAAATAGAGGATAAGAGATCAAGGCTGAAAGGGGGTTTGGAGGGGACAGAGGGTTGCGTCCACCTCATCAGAAGTGGCTAAAGAACGGCTATCAGAAGTAGCATCATAAGAAGTACAGTGCCGTGCCAACGAGGGAAAGGATCAAGTGTCCGTAATTGTCAAGATCCCCAAGGAGGGAAGTACTTCTTCAGGCGATATCCATTGATCAGAAAGGGATCATCAGAGGCATCAACGGTCTACACTTGGATAGAGCCATTAGGGTTGACTGCAAGTACCTTATAGGGGCCCATCCACCGCTGTTGGAGCTTGCCAGGAAACTTGCCAAAGCGTGAATCATAGGCTAGGACCAAATCACCTTCTTTGAACTCTTTGTGCTTGATGAAACTGTCATGGTAAGCCTTACGTCGAGCTTGCGTGGCTTCCATGCACTGTAGAGCCATCCTACGAATTTCGTCCAAACATTCCAAGTGCAGGAGACGGCGTTGCAGTGAATCATCATCCCCCAAACGCTCTTTGATCGCCACTCTCAAAGAGGGTAGTTCCAATTCAACAGGAAAAACTGCTTCTGTACCATACACCAGCTGGAAAGGTGTCTGTCCCGTTGCTGCTTTATGGGAGGTTCTATACGCCCAGAGGGCCTCTGTAAGTCGATCGTCCCAATCACGACGATGTGCAGCAATTGTTCTTGTCAGAATCGAGCAAAGGATGCGATTGGTGACTTCGACTTGGCCGTTGGCTCTGGGGTAATAGGGAGTGGACTTGCGATGGCGGATCTTATACAACTCTGTCAATTCTTCCATGACTTTGTTGAGGAAATGCGTGCCTCTATCACTTACCAGCTCTAAGGGACTGCCAAAACGGGTGATGATATTCTCGTACATGAACAGGGCCACGCTGTTACCATCGTCCCGCTTTAGGGCTTTAGCTTCACACCACTTTGTGACATAATCCGTACATACGAGGATGTATCGGTTCTGTTTCCTTCTGGTAGGAGGATCAATTGGACCTACGAAGTCGATGCCCCACTTCTCAAACGGCTTTAAGGGAAGGATAGGTTGCAATGGCATGGCACTTGTCTTCGTGGGTTTCCCCATTCTTTGACAAGCATCACATCTTTTACAGTAATCATAGGCATCCTTATGAATGGTAGGCCACCAATATCCTGCTAGCAGAGCCTTCCTGGCTGTAGCTTCTCCTGCAAAGTGACCTCCACATGGCTCGTCGTGGCAAGCCTTCAGAACAATCCCAATCTCATCCCCGGCAACACATCTTCGGAGCACTTCATCTTTGCCCTTCTTGTACAATGCACCGCCTAGCAGGGTGTATGGGGCTGATTCTAGCATGAGCTTCTGCCTTTCCCGACTAGAAATACCAGGAGGGTACTGTTGGGTTGCCAGCAGATTGGCAATGTCTGCATACCACGGAGTTACAGTTTCCACCAAGAATAGGGAAGCATCAGGGAGGTCTGGATCATCTTGCTCCTCGTCTGCAGTTTGTGGGATACGCGACAGATGATCAGCCAGAACATGGGAATGACCAGGCTTAGTAATCACCTCAAAATCAAACTCCTGGAATAAAAGGAGCCAACTCATCATTCGTCCTTTCACATCTGCTTTGTTCATCAAGAAGGAAAGGGCCTCATGATCCACATAAAATTTAAAGTGGGTAGATAGGAGGTAATGGCGAAACTTCTCCAGGGCAAACACCATTGCCAAGCACTCCAGCTCTGTCACTGTATAGTTCCGTTCCCTATCAGTGACTTTTCGGCTTGCATAATAGATCGGTTGATCCAACTTCGAGGAGCCCTTTTGGCAAAGGACAGCACCTAAGCCTTCAATTGATGCATCAGTGTGTACGTGGAACTCTTTCGTCCAATCAGGAGGTTGCAGAATGGGTGCCTCTATCAGACACTGTTTCAGAGTGTGGAAGGCTTTGTCACATTCTTCCGTCCAAGTAAACTCTGCATCTTTCCTCAGGAGCTTATGCAAGGAGGTTTCCTTTGTCGCAAAATGGGCTATGAACCTTCTGTAGTAACCCACATGGCCTAGGAATCCCCTCAACTGTTTGAGGTTGGTGGGTGCTGTCAGAGCTGCAATATTTTCGATCTTTGCAGGGTCTGTTGATATCCCTTGTGCAGAGACAATGTGGCCCAACAGAACTCCAGAAGAGACCCCAAAGATGCATTTGTCGGGGTTGAGGGAAATCCCATACTCCCGGCATCGGTCAAAGCATTGTTCCAGGTGGTCCCAGTGTGCACTGATCAAACTGTAGACACAGAAGTCATCCAAATATACCTCAATAAAGTCATGCAGATGATTTTGAAATGCGGCCATCATGACACGTTGGAAAGTAGCAGGGGCATTGCAGAGCCCAAATGGCATCACTCGGTAAGCGTAGGTCCCCCATTCTGTGGTGAAGGTTGTTTTGGACTGGTCTTCTTCTGCGATCTGCACTTGGTTGTATCCGCTGAATCCATCCAGAAGAGAATAAAGTTCATGTCCTGCCACTGTGTCCAACAGTTGGTCTGTGAAAGGGATTGGAAAGTGATCCTTCTTGGTCTTGGAATTAAGTTTTCGAAAATCCACACATATTCGCAATTTGCCATTCTTCTTGGGTACAACCACGATGGGTGAAACCCATTCACTATTTGCCACTGGATAGATGAACTCGGCCTCCAGAAGCTTCAGCAGCTCCGCTTTCACCAATGTGGAATAATTCGGGTTCATTCGCCTCTATCGTTGCCGTACTGGCTTGGCATCAGGCTCCAAGTCAATATGATGTTGACATATTGTGGGATCAATCCCCTTTAGGTCTTTGTAGGACCACGCAAACACGTCCAAATTTTCTTTCAACAAGTTGTACAAGGTTGACAACTCCTCTTCTGGGAGACTGCTACCCACCTTCAAGTGGCGTTCAGTGCCTTCTGAATCCACAAAGGTTAACTGCCTTTCACCTTCTACTTCACGGATGAAGGTCCCGCGGACTGCTTCTGGATACAGATCCGACTCCTTCAAGGGAGTGGTATCCTCTTCGGATGTCCCACTAGAACCAACTTCTTCTTTTGATGGAGACTTAGGTTGCTCCTTAAGACGTTGGAATGGGATTAGAGCTATTTCAGGTTTGGTTTCAAAATTAATTACCTCTTGACTTGAAGACTCCTCTTCTGAAGATACATCCAAGAACGTCACATAGCAGGGACCCTCTAATTTCTGTTGGGTTTGTCGGACTGGTGCTTGTTGGCACGGTGCATCATCATCATCTTCCTTTGGCAAAGATGGATTAGGACGGCATGAGCCACACTTAAAAGACGGCTTGCTCTTCTTAATCCATTTCTTATAATGGTTTTGCATATGAGAAGATCCATTTACCAGACCAAATGGTACCATTGCCATTCTGTCCCATAGCATGAGCTCATCGGCTTCTGATACTTCTGGAACTTCTTCTTCAATTGTATCCTCTTCAGGTGGGATAGATTCTTCCATTTCACTTTCATAATCCTCTTTGTCCATATCATATCCATCCTCTTCTGTCTCTGTCTCTACTTCTGCGTCTGCTTCTGTTGCTGCTTCTGCTTCTGCTTCTGCTTCTGTTTCTGCTTCTGTTGGAGCTCTGTAACAAAAGAATAGATTCTCTGGTTCCTCTCCTGCCTCTGTCTCTGGCTCTGCTGTGGCCATATAGCAGGGAGAGCAGTACATCCATGCTTCTATCTCACTATCAGAAGTGATTTCAGAAGTCATTCCCGGATCAGGCAGGAAGTATTCACCCATTGATAATGGCTTTGCATCTTTTGGAAGTCGGCTTACTGTATCCACTGTTAAAGAATGTGCCACTATTTTCTTGGGAAGGATCTGTTTGACAGCATCTTCGTCTGCTGACGTTTCATCTGTAGCCTCATTAGTGGAGTCAGAAGATAATTCCAAGGAGGTGGATCCATGTCCTTTTTGAGAACCATACAGTTTCAGCACCACTTTGTTGGGTCCTCTGCCCAAAGTCAAGGTTCCTTTGAACCAATCCGTCCTTGCTCTGGCTTCAAAAAGCCATGGTCTGCCCAATAACAGAGGATAGGATGTACCATAAGAGTTTGGCTTCACCACCAAATAGGTTAGCCAATAATCTTTTCCAGCCACTGTAGTCTTCACATATGGAAGAATGCCCAAAGGCTTGATTCTACTCTGATCCGCCAGTCTGATGAGCCATTGGGTTGGTTGCACACCTTGTAGGCCTAGATCCTTCATTGTCACATCCGTCATAATATTCACTGATGAACCACCATCAATCAGTGCGTTTGAAATGAAGCAACCTTCTATCCATACACCAGTCTCTGGAGTACCCGGATCTAGGAAAGCGTTAGCTACATCCACTTCTTTTACAGGCTCTGGAGCCTTGTTGGACTTTGTTGCTGGTGGGGGAGCAATCCTTAAACCACGTCTTTTTGTCAGTATACTTTTGAACCTTTTCCGGCAACTGGGGGACAACATCAATAATTGTCGGAATGTGAGGTTTGGTTTAAAGGTATCTAGATCTCTAACTAGATCGTATTCCTTAATAGGATCCACTGGCTTCTCTAACCGATTAGGGAATGGGGCAACACCCATTTTCATTTTCCCTCTTTCTTCCATCAGAGGAATTACAGGAGCTTCTTCTGCCACTTGTGGCACCTCCTCCTCTTCTGTATCCTGGACCTTTGGTCCTGTCTCTGTAACTGTCTCTGTAACTCTCTGTGGCACTGTAGGGCTCTGTACGGCACTGTTAGGCTCTGTTCTGTTCTGTTCTTCTGGTGGAAGATTGAACTTCACTGTTCTGGCAGGAGGGTTATTTTCTTTCTGGATAGGTGGTTCCTTCTGCTTTGCATGCGTGATGGCAGCAACTTCCAATTCCACCAAATTGGAGGTAGGCTCTTGGGCCTTGGACGGACTATCAGTAGCACTGTTTTTCACTGGGGCTGGGCTTGGACAGTCTTTTGCAGTGTGGCCTTCTCCTTTGCATCGACTGCATAAGGGCTTGTAATCCACTGACCTTCGAGGATTTGGACAATTTGGTGAGATGTGTCCCTTTTCTCCGCATCTGTAACACTCCACTTCTGATCTCTGACCACCGCCAGACTGTCTTCCTCTGTAACTTTGAGAAGGAAATCTTCTGGGTCCGAAATTAGGACCAAACTCTCTAGGCTTGGGTCCAATATCTTGTGTTGTCATTTTGGATTCCAACAAGTTAAATCTTGCGTCTTCTTCCTTTCTTCTCCTATCATGCATCTCCTTCAGAGAGCAAATGTCCTCTGTATGGTTCTTCCGTAAACAGTAGGAACAGAAGGCTCCAGGGATAGTTGGTTTTCGTGTACATTCAGTGGCTAAATGGCCTGCTTGATGACACTTACCACACCAAGTATTTGACCGCATCACATCTCTTCCTGCTCCTGCAACATTGGATATGCTTGCGGTATTTACTTTCAGCGTCTGTAGTTGTTCTGTAATCACATCCATCAACTCCTTTTTTATGTTTGCAACTGAGTTGGATAAATAATCCTTCAAGCTTTCTCCTCCGGACGTACTGGTAGGAGGGTTTTGAGGAGTCTCTGTAATCACTGCATAAACTGGTCGGGCTGGTACAGAGGGGTCTCTGTTCTGGTTCTAATTCAGAGCTCCTGTTTGAACTGTTGGCTGTTGGCTCTAGTTGGTAGGATTCCACTGTTGCTGTTGATTTGGCATTGAGGAAATTGGTTGAGACCATGGTTGTTGTGGTGGAACCACCATTTGAGGCATGGATTGTGGCCACTGTGGATTTGGTGCACTGTACTGTGATACCGGGGGCATCTGTTGGTAGGGGTAGGGAACAGTCCCTGGAACTGCATTTGGTGGGTACATCATTCCTGGCACCAGAGGAGGTAGGACTCCTCTTCCTGTATTCATCGCCAATCTAGCTTCCACTTCATCATACAGTCTGGCACCTTCTGTTGCAGCTTGCAGTGTGGCTGGTCTTTATAGCTCCACAAACTTACGGACTTCTGGTTGTAATCCTCTGAGAAACACTCCCTTCTGAATGCCATCATCCAGATTATGGTTAGTCCATCTCTTCAGGATGGATTCCATTCGTGAGACATAGGCTTCTACTCTTTCTCCAGAGGACTGACTTAGGTTCATAAATTCCTCTCTCATCCGCTCTTCAAAACCTTCACGCCTGAATTTAGTGAGGAAGGCCAACTTCAGGTCGTCCCATGTGCCAAAAGTTCCTGCTGCTTGTCTCTCATACCACTGAAACGCCGCGCCCTTGAAAGTGGCGGGGAATATTGCTAACCAATGCTCAGGGGTTCTGGCATTGTTAGCCACACACGCTACCATAAACTCTGCTACATGAAGATCGGGGTCTTCATTGTACTCTCCCTTAAATACTGGCAATGGGACTACGTTCGCTGGTCTGTCATCAATATTTCCAGGACGGATTTGGCTTGGAAGTGGACCTCCAGCAGGAGGAGGAAGGGCTTGATGTGCCATTGGGACTTCTGTAAAGAGTTCCGCAAGGGCGTCAAAGGCAGCTTCCGCTGCGAGCTCATTCTCAGCCTTGATTTTTGCTTTCTCTCTTCTCACGTACCTCTGGACTCGTTCTAACGCTTGCCTTTTTATTGCGTCATTCATCAGGGGGTTGACTCCACTATGTTGTTAGTGCTCCACAGAGGGTTAACAGAAGGCTTCAGTCTCTGAAGGACTCTCTTGCCAACATTTCTTCTACTTCTTTCTTCTCAACGTCCCTAAATTCTGCTTTCATGCCACTGCACAGAGGAAGGTATTCGGTTCTGAAGGTGTCAAAATGCATACGTCTGAGCATTGTGGTGGTGCCATCATCATAGTAATGCCAGCTTCTGATGGTTTCAATAGTGTATGTTGTGAAGAACACTCTGTCTACCAACTTCCAGTGGGTTGCTAATTGAACAAACAGAAGATTATCAGTACACCAAGCATCCCATGTATCTTGCTGTTGAGCATCCACGAACAAATTCCAACTCTTTTCCTTCTTGTCTTTGTGAACCTCTACAGACCAAGACTCCTGAAGCTTCTTCACAATCTCCCACTTGATTTTGTCTGGAAACTTCTCAATAAATGCCAAATCTTCCATGGATGTTCATTCTCTCTGTTTCTGCTCTTCAGTTTGTTCCCAAACAGTTTGCCACCAAGATGCAAGTTTCTGCTGCTTCAATAGGAAGAGGAAACTGTCCACCACATAGAGCATGCATCATGATGGTGATGTGTTTCCGCCATTGTGGGATGAACTTCTTATGGAAAGTGGCTTTGATTATGAGGAATTCCAATTCTTCAGTGGAAGAAGGAACTTTACAAACATCCATTGAATTCTTCTATTCTTGACAATGCCATTTCCTTCATTTTCAGCCTCTTTTGGTGCTTGTTGATGGCAAGGTTCCCCGGCTGCGCACCAAAAACATGGAGCCCCGAGAGGAACACCAAGGAAAAGGGAATTCTCTTGCAAGAAAATCTATCTTGTAACATCAACAAGCTTGTTTATCATGTTTCATATGATCACAATGAAGAAAAGAACACCAGGCACAACAAATCTTCATGCAGCATCATGTAAATCTCCCACGGTTTTTAATAGAATCAACCATATTCTTCAACATCTTCACAAAATCCATCAATGGAACAAATAAAGCAAAGGAATACACCATCTTTGAATGGAAATACATCACATAGTATTCATCTTCAATATCTTCAGTCTTCTCTCTCAATCTCTCATATACAATCACTCTGTTTCAGTAGAATTGACTATCTTTGACTCTCTCTCTCTCTCTCCATCAATAATACATCATATCCTCACTACAATCTCTCAAAAATTACTCTCAATAATCACTCTTAGGTCGTGGATACCCCTCCCAAGAGGTATGTCTGATATGAAGGGTCACCAGAGCCACTACAGTGTCTCTTCACAGCTCACTACTGTCACTTCACTCTAGTCTTCTCTTGAGTCTTCAGCAGCTACTTCTTCCACTTCTTTTAGCTCTTTTGCACTTGTATTCACCTCTTTCCAAAGCTAGAAAACTTTCCCCAAAGTCACACATACATTCCACAGAACACTTACAGAACAGTCTACAGAACAGTACCAGAACAGAGACAGTACAGAACAGAACAGAAACAGAACAGAAGACCTACAGAAGGTTACAGAAGGTCATCCAAACCACATAACTCATTCTCAAACCATTCAAAACTCTCACAAACCATTCAATAAACTTCCACAATATCTCATTCTTCATCAATCAATACTTCATCCCTCCTTACAGAAGACAATCAGAACAAATCAGACCAAAACAGAGCAAAACAGAAGGTATACAGAACCATTCAGAACCTATCAGAACATCACAGAACCATCAACAAACATCATGAACTTCCAAAACACAATCAATATCATCCAAAACACTCTCAAACCACTTCCAAATCAACCAATCATCCCATAAAATCAACCATTCAGCTCTCAAAAACAACAAAAATCAGCCAAAAAACAAGTCATTTCAGCACTCAACAAAGCAAGTTCCTTTTTCTCAAGTATCTGATCTTTATTTATCATAATCCTGGAGTACATCAAGTATCATGCTCGAGGGCTATCCCAGCAATCTACAGGATTGCTGCTCCAAGTTTCACCTACCGTAGACTAGTACACGGGCCTCGAGATCCCATCTCGAGTCACGTCGGCCTCTTATGTAGGATCCAAAGGCAAGGAATTTACAGCAAGAGCCTCCCCTGGCACCCAAGCATCCTCCCGCTCTAAGCAGCACCCACGGAGAGACCTCTCATAGTGGGTTAGGTCCATATACCTCGCGCAACTAACAACCCCCTTAGATAGGGCCAGGCAGACAGTCGGAGGTAACTGTTCATGCCTCTCCCTCTAGGATTTTAACCTAAAGCATTAAGTGTTTTTCCTTGAATTAGTTCCTTGAGCAAGGAGTATAAATAATGTACCTAAGTGTACAATCATGAACATTTCGGAGGCCGTTTGTACGACCAACTGCTAAGGCGTGATTCCTTTTCCCTGGATGCTCCCAGCATCCAATCCTAGATCGTTCACGACACTTAGTGAGATCCCAATAATCTCAAACAAGATCATGCAAGCAAATGTTCTTGGTAAGTTAACTTATTTCGACTTGCGCTTCCCTTTGGGTTTTACCTTATGGTATCTTAACCCTAACTCAAGCATTAACTAGTCAATCAAGGCAATGGACATGCCTTTTTGACTCACTACAAGATATAGGCCTTATACCGACGTTTAAAGCGACGAAAATACAAACAACAAAATTTTCCCCCGTCGTCGCAAAAATCGTCGTTATTGACGACGCCATAGAAACGTCGCTATCAGCGTCACTATCAGCTTCGCTATTGGCGTCGCTATCGCGATCGCGGATAGCGACGCCAATAGCGACGCTGATAGCGATGTTTTGCGACGCACATAGCGACGGAAATAGCGACGCGAGTAGTAAAATTTACGACGCTAATAGCGACGGTAACAGGGATTTAAAAAAATTTGTGGCAGGGCAGCTAGCACTATGTGCTATATGAGAGCCATACAAAATAGTTTCTACACTATTGTATACAAAGTGCTTGCAAGAAAAAAGAATGTATACTGAAATCATAAAACTGATACATGAAATAAATACATGATCGCATAAAAAGAGATTGGTACAATCATGTCAGGATATCACTAATACATAGAAAATGTCTACATAGATCAAGCAACTAAAAAATAAAGGCGTGTGAGCTCCAAGGATCCAAGGGCGAGCTACAAATCCTCGTCCCTTGAAAGCTCGTCCCGCCGCAAAGGAGCATCGAACGGACTCTGCAGAAAAAGAAACAACACATCAATCCACCATACAATAGTGCATTCAAATATCTCATGGTAACTACGGACAAGAAGGATGAGTGACTTACAGGGCCGCCGCGTCTATACAATCGGTCGATCAATGCATTGAGACCATGCCTCTCTGCATATCGAGTCTCAAGGCCTATCGGATCGCGATTTGTAATGGAGTGCTGCAAAGAAAACAAAATTCTAACTGTTAGAAACATGATTGTCAGTACAAAGAATATTTCAAAAAAACAAACAAGCAAAACAAAAGAAAAACTTACAAAGTCCTCCAAATATGTCCTGTGGGCCGCCACTCCCAAGATGATGGACCACTCCGGCCTCAAGTCGTGCCCTCGCCGCCTCACGCTGCTAACTCCAACGTCCTAGAGAATCTGTAGCCTCCTCCCTCAGTCAGCGCCAGTCGTCTGCATCTAACCACTCGGGCTTTGCAACCCCACTCTTGATTGCCTTGCGTGCGTCGGATCGTCTGTGTAACATGTATGCACGCATGCAATCCATCATCCAGCCCGTAGAGAATCTATATGTTGCGGCTTGCGCCGGAAACTCCTAGTGCAAGGATGCTACTATGTAGTCCTTGCTCCCCTCCGGTATGTTCTTCCAATGATCCAGGACGTTGTGCCAAAAAACTTGTTGGCACAACTCTCTCATGCGAGCCATCACCCTCCTCCCCTCATCATTCATGATGATGGCTCCTAACCTACTATCGACCAGATATCCATAACCCCTAGGAGTCTACCTAAGATGGGTCCTCTCCCATCTGCATCCACGCTCTTGGGCATATCCAGGAGACCCCTCTACATCCGGTGTACCTGCAAGGGTAATCTCTCTCGGAGTGGCACCCAAAGGGGTGCTACCTTGCTGACGGCTACGCAAAAGCTGGAGTAACTAGAGTAGACATCCCTATAGGTGTGACAAATCATAGAGGTGACGCAGCTCCAGCTGAACGACGAGATAGAGACACCACATCCGTGTCTCCACAGCAGCATCACCCTGATCCTGATGCACTCCCACAAAGCCTTTCAGGGTTTTCATGAAGCGCTCCAGGAAGAACATCCATCACGTATGGACAGGTCCACCAATCTCCACTTCGTCCACAAGATGCACAAGAAGGTGGATTTGTATCGTGAGCATGCTAGTAGACAGGTATTTCTCAAAGAGACAGACCGTCTCCACTGCTCCCCGCCTGATCGCGGATTCAATAGAGGACTTCTTAATCTCTTTCTGTGAGATCCATTGCACCAAAGTCAACAACTTGTCAATGGCTGAGAAAGTATTATGAATAATAGCCACTTTCCAAATTGCAAAATGCCCATGCTAATTACAATCCATTCGTAGCACAAACCTGACATATCTTATGCCAATCATGGGATTTTAGCCCCGACAATTGGTCGTCTTTAGAAAATCCGGACCTGAGAGAACGTATCATACCCATCGGAGTGCAGATGGACTTGATTACTTGCTTCACAATGCGCTGTTCTTTAGTGGACAAAACCCAAGGAGCGCTAGGAAGCTGCACACGACCATCAGCACTCGACTACGGCCAAAGTGCCTCCATCTTACCTACCTCCTTCAAATCCATTCGTGCCCCTATAGTGTCTCTCTTTCCTGTGATGTGGTCCCATAGCAAGCTGCCCACATTCTTGAAAATATGCATGGGATCCAACAAGTGGTTGACCTATAAGTGGGTCCAATATGGCAACTCGTAGAAAACTGAGAACCGTCGCATTCCATTTAGATGTGATTCCGCGTGGACCATTTTCAGCTCGTACCAGTTTGCGGCATTCATACGTGTTGAAGGTCGTCCAAGGAAACCTTCCCTGAGTTCATGATCCTCCGGCAAGAAAGCGGCATGTCCTTGATATACCATCTTCTTCATGGTTCGTGACCTTCGGGAGTCTAACTGTGGCCCGCACAATGGACATGCATGATAACCTGAGGTAACCAAACCTGTTCCAACACCACGACCTAGTAAATACTTGATTGAATAAGATAAAATATAGATATTACCAGCGAGAATGGATGCCTGCTCACCTCAGCACTCTCCCAATCCCGGAAAGTCATGCATCGTCCACATGAGAATGGCTCGAATATTGGCTGACCGCCGACCATCGCACCTGCTCATATCTTGCACAGTGACCCCCTCCTCCCACAAAATCTTAAGCTCATCGACTAATGGACGAAGATACACGTCCATATTTTTTACTTTGTAGTGGCCTGGGACGAACAAGCTAAGGATGAGATGTCCTTTCTTCATAGAAAGCCATGGAGGGATGTTGTAGTTGACAAGGACTATAGGCCACACACTGTAAGAAGTTAAGCGCAGTCCGAATGGGTTCATGCCATCCATTACGAGACCGAGCCGATGATTCCTTGGCTCTCGTGCAAAGCCTGGGAAGGTAGAGTCAATGTGGCTCCATGCACGCGAATCCGCTGATATTCATTGAACTCCATCGGTGGACCTATTCTGCACATGCCACGTTGTCAAGCTCGCCATGCCGGACGTATGAAACATGTGGTTTATACAGGGGATGAGCGGAAAGTGTTTGAGAACTTTTTGAGGGATGGTTTGCCCTTGCAAGTCCTGACGATACCTATGAGCACCACACTTTGGACATGTCTCCATAGTCTCGTATTCTCCTCGAAACAGTATGCAATCGTTGATACATGCATGGATGTTATTGTAGTCCATGCCAAGCTTCCGTAAAACATGTCGTGCATCATCACGAGACTCAGGCATGGTATTTGCAAGTGGTAATATATGATATTTCAATAACCTGAGAAAAAATCATAAAACACCTTGAAAAATCACAAACGTTTGTAATAATAGTGTCAAAAAAAAAAATCAATGAAGCCTATGTGCAAGGTACCTGAATAACTCGGTCACACTCATATCGCTCCACCCGTATTTTTCTTGTACACTTAAGAGTGCAAGCAGTGTCTTCAACCGAGATACTCAGCACCCATCATATAATGGTATGGATGCTTCTTCTCTAAGTGGATCAGAAGTCTTGACATCCGTGGGAATCAATGCATCGATCATTGCCTCCATCTCAGGCTCCAAGATTGTAGGTAGGTCTAGAAGGTTGTCTGTCTCCTCTGGCATTGACGGTATAGATTGGCCTTGCGAGTGGTGGATTGGCTCCTGCACTCCATCCATCGCACGCCCACGAACTCTTCTAATTGGCCACAAAGGGTGCACTCCCCCTTGGGACGATACATCACCTCCCTGGATAGAAAATTTGCCAACAAGACCCAATCTTATTGTGTATGGTTTTCAATTAGCTTGCGAGTACAATGCATGATTGATATTAACTTCAAATTACCGTTTGCTGAAAATCCGCAATCACGTGATCAATGATCTCAGATTGAAACTCGCCAAATCATCGTACGTGTTCTATAGACAATCGGCGTTTTCGTCTAATTGCCAACTTGCATTGAGAGCAAGGACATGGGACACGCTGATTAAGATATGCCTCGCAATCTTGAACAACAAGACCTTCTTCGTTTTCCATCTTATCTACATTACAACAAACAATTTAATGACTTGTAATACAATTTGGGAAAACGAGGCTCAAATGGATAGCTCCTCCATGTATGTCAAGTTGCAAGTTGACCATAAGCTCTTGCTTGAGAGGTTTTAGCCTCTGCAAGAGATTGAGAAGCAAATTTTGTAAAACATTGAGGTTGATATTGATGCATCCATGGTGTTGAAATCTAAACTTCAAGATATAAGAAATGATTTACTGATTGATGTAAAGAATGCATGGGATATAGTAGTTGAGAGATTTATTGATGTTATATCTCGGCCATATACCATGCTCAAGGATTTGTTTGTCTCGGTAGGTAATTATTCATTATTGTTTTTAAAAAAAAGCATTGGTTCGTAAGGTTCATAAGTTGAAGACTAAATGTTTGGACTTGACTAAAAGATTGGATAATGTCTTAGATGCTAAAAGGAAAAGTGATGAATATGTTACTTCATCATTGCAACAAAAAGATTGGTGACAAGGATGCTATGATTAATGAAGTTCTTCACGAGGTGAATATAGAGTTGAAGGGGATGGAACACGATTCTTCTTTGGGATTTAGTGGTGATCAGTCAATTATTGAGGTGATCCCCTACTTGGACATTATGAAGGATCTGACCAATTTTAAGCCATCTTAAAGAGTCACCAATGTATGTGGCCCATGGCAAAGCACATTGCATACCATTATCAATAAGTCTATTATCGTGCATCTTAAATCTCCTAATAAGACTTTATAAAGTGTATGACCAATTTTTAGCCCTCTTAAGGAATCGATGTAATGGTACCCATAAAAAAAGCAAAGTGCATACCATTACCATAATTTCTCTCCCTCTCTCTCCCTCTCCCTCTCTTTCTCTCTCGTTTCCTCTCCCTCTCACAATATATCCTAACACTCTCCAAAAGCAAAAGGGAGAGGGAGAGAGAGAATGCACTCTCCCTCCCTCTCCCTCTCCCTCTCTTTCTCTCTCTCCCTCTCTCATTTCCTCCCTCTCCCTCTCCCTCTCTTTCTCTTTCTCTTTCTCCCTCTCTCTCTCTATTTCTCTCCCTCCCTCTCCCTTTCCCTCTCTTTCTCTCTCATTTCCTCTCCCTCTCACAATATATCCTAACACTCTCCAAAAGCAAAAGGGAGAGGGAGAGAGAGAATGCACTCTCCCTCCCTCTCTTTCTCTTTCTCTCCCTCTCTCATTTCCTCCCCCTCCCTCTCCCTCTCCCTCTCTTTCTCTTTCTCTTTCTCTTTCTCTTTCTCTTTCTCTTTCTCTTTCTCTTTCTCTCCCTCTCTTTCCCTCTCCCTCTCTTTCTCTCTCATTTCCTCTCCTAAACAAGCAAAAGAGAAAGTAATTTAAACCTTAAACAAGCAAAAGAAGGAGAGATGGAGACTCACCGATGAGATATGGCGACTGTGGGGCGGCTCCTCTTTGCAATGAAGGCTCTTCCTCTCCTTCGCGAACAACGGTAGCGGCGACGGCGACAAGTCTTCTTCCTCTCCTTCTCTCACGACGGTCGCTCTCTCCCTCGCTCTTGCTCTCAAAACACAAAAGGAGTTATGCGAGTCACTACAAGGAGGGGAAAAGCAAGTCACTACAAGGAGTTGAGCTTATAGCCGATGCAAATATCGATGCGTATTATTTTAATCATGCGTATTATTTTAATCATGATTCCGAAGCATGAATTCTAGATGACTATTCATGAACCGAATTGGATTAAAAGCTATTATTTTATGTGAAATAATGTGAAAACCTTATCATTCTATGTGTGTAAAAGCTATCATTCTATGCATATAAACTTATGCGAACTCCATGTTCTACTATTTCATGCATGCAACCTACCACTTGGAGTAAAAAAAAATCCTAAGGCTCGTTCTTGTTCCATGCATGTAGCTACCCCTTTAATTCTTCTTCTTGAAATAATACAGAATATGCTTAACCAAGATTAATTATAAAGCCTAGAATATTCAAAAGAACCTGGGTTTGATATGTGATCATAGGGGCATTTGTTGCGTTGGTCGCTCCGCTCGCCTCTCCTGCATTACTGATACCATTGGTAGCTTTGGCACTTACACTTCCCGCAACTCTCTTTTTGGAAGCCATTACCACACAGTGTTTGGATAGTCCTGACCTTAACGGGCCTTCAAGACAACAGGCTTGGAAAAGGGAAGTTTGTGGGAAGGTGACCTTCCCCGATGAGGGGGGTGGCTTGAAAAGTGGCTCCTCAACATGGCCCTCGACGCCTTCTCTAGTCCCTAACTCTCACTCTCTCTCTTTCTCTCTCTCCCTCTCTCTCTCTTTCTTCTTCTTCTTCTCTTCTTCTTCTCCTTCTCTCTGTCCCTCTCCTTCTCTTCTTCTCTCTCTCTTTTCTTCCTCTTCTTCTTCTTTTTCTCTTCTTCTCCTTCCCTCTCTCCCTCTCCTTCTCTTCTTCACTCTCTCTCTTCTTCCTCTTCTTCTTTTTCTCTTCTTCTCCTTCCCTCTCTCTCTCCTTCTCTTCTTCTCTCTTTCTCTTCTTCTCCTTCCCTCTCTCCCTCCTTCTTCCTCTTCTTCTTCTTCCCTTCTTCTCCCCCTTCTTCCCTTCTTCTCCCCCTTCTTCTTCTCCTTCTTTTTATTCTCTTCTTCTCCTTCTCTCCCTCTTCTCCTTCTCCTCTTCTTCTTCTCTCTCTCTCTCTTCTTCTCCTCCTTCTCCTTCCTCTCTCTATCTCTCTTATTCTCCTCCTTCTCCTACCTCTCTCTCTCCTTTGCTGAGCACAGGGGAGGGTTTCACCTGACGACGAGGAGGGGGGGGAGGTCTCTGTCGAAGCCCGGGAGGGCGCAGCTGCTACAGTTCGCAACAGAGGGGGGGGTGGCAAAGCACGAGGGGGGGAGAACCTCCGGACGTCCAGGGGGGTGCTATACCATCGAAGGAGGAGGGGGAGCCTCTCTTTTATAGGAGGGGGAGAAGGGTGGCATGGCTGCCACCCCTCCCACCTGGGGGGCTACATGCCCCCCTATTACTACACTTCACTCCCTCTCTCTCTCTCCCCGACGTACTGTCAGCAGGGAGAGAGAGAGGGAAAAAAAATTTGTATTAAAAATTAAATTTTTTTGTTAATGGGGGGGCATATTACATCAACAAAGAGCCATACATAGCATTGAGGTATGCATAATCCACTAATACCACCCATAGATACATGAATATGTGTGTAGTTGGCAGCAATAATGACATCAAAAGCACTTGAATGTCACTTAGTTTCTAGCTTATACAAGAGAGAGATGGTGCATTGAGATCGCTAAGATGAGGAATACAACTTTGTGAGCTCTATCCCACAACATCACCAAGACATCTTTCTCATGCACTCTCCATCATCACCCTCCTCCATTCACCTCCCAATTGGCCCATGATACATTTCAAGTAGGATATTTTGGACTATTGTACATGTCTATAGTGAAGGGGTAGACGTGGAAAGTTGACTAAGTGAAAAGGTTATTAATGGAGAGGAAAAAGAGTACATGCACATGCATGCCCATGGCCATGGGCATGATGTGTCCTCTCTCTCTCTCTATGCTTTGATCTAAAAGAGCATCCATGGCACCCTGCTCTTTTAGGGTGAATAGCTACCCTCTCTCTCTCTCTCTCTCTCTCTCTCTCTCTCTCTCTCTCTCTCTAGTGGTCATATCATACAATTATACTACTATTCAAGAGTGGAGATCTTATGCTGCCCAATGACTTAGGACCATCATGATCAGTCATATGCTAGCTAAGATATATGATGTATTATGGAGCGAGTATTGAACAACTGGGTTGAGAGGCATGGCATAAGATCAAGAGGTTAGGCTAGTTTTAGAGAGGGGTATAACACATTGAACCATATTTTCACATTGAGGGTGATTCTTGAGGAAGGTTGAGGGTGCAATAAAAAGATATATTTTTGTTTTGTGCATCTTCATAAGGCATCTGATATGCTTCCATGTGCTAGATCATGAGAAGGCTACAAGATATCAATGTCCCTAAGGATAAATGGTGGAGTATTTATGCCCTATTATGAGATAGTGATAGGTACTGTACAAACCCCCTGGGGTTATCATAGCCTCAATCAATAGCACTAATGGAGTGAAATAGGGATGCCAACACTCACCCACTTTGATTGGGCTCTGCATAAATGAGGTTCCAAAATATATTGATTTGAGAGGGAGGATCCAATGCCACTCTATCTGGGGCATTGATATTAATACTACTCTATATAGATAATATTATGCTTATATTTGACTCACTAGAGGAATTACAGAGACACTCGGATGCACTATCATCTCTTTTCAAAGATAGACCTTAGGGTGAATAATCTGTTCTCAAGCCTACATTGCTTTTGTGTGTGTTTGTGCTCTCGGGTGCTTCACCTCTCTCCCCTCTTATCTATTTTCAGGCTTTATTCTTGGTCCCTCGCTCTTACACACTCCCTCTCTCAAGCTCTCTCTCTCTTTCTCACTCTCACTCTCTCGTAATGGAAAGCAAGAAGTGAGAACAAAAATTGATACGCACATGAATAACTATTTTCATGCTCTTTCTACCTATTTATATATATTTTTTAGGGATAGGGTTTCCCCATTCCACTTGAACATTCAACCCACTTTTTGAGCCAAAAACTAATATTTCCTCTGTGCATACACTCAATTCCATGTTTTCATGCTATATACTACTATATTTAATTATGATTTGCATGGGAGGAAGCTTGGCTCACATTTACAATAATTTATTTACTTTTTTAAGCCTTCCTAATAATTGTAAAAATTTTTGTGGTTTCCATGTTCTTTTTTCTCTTAATGTATTCCTTTCTTCAACTGATTAACAAGGGATATCTAGAACATGCTAAAAGTTTGGATATTTAGTATGTCTATCAGTGCCTTATTCCAACTAGCAGCATTGCACTCTTACTAGCCATGGCCATATGATAAATACAAGGACTCTTAGAAGTTGCACTTCTTGGCATGTTATACATGCACTTCAATGTCTTTAAATCTACGGCCATGTACCACTCCAGTTTATATTGTTCAAACCCTCCAACACTTAGTTCCTCCCCTACTTGTTGAGCACTAATAACCTCCTCTATAGAAGTTCATCAAAAAACCCAATGCAACACGTCAAAATCTTTCATTGTGTCATTCTAAAATGCTCCCATCAACCAAATGTCTTACTCTGATCATACGCTAAAGTGCACTAAACCCCTATTATTTTCATCACCCTCGCTACCTAGCTAAAGAGACCTATTCATAAGGATAACACAAACTCTCTCCATCTTCTTACCTTTACTATCTCAATTTCATCGTGAATATTAGTTTCATCCAACTTGATAATAAAAATGGCAACCCCATTTGCTATTGTATCCTCTATCTTATAAAACTTGATCATAGCTCTCTACAAACTCCTCAAGTCAAAGAATATGTTATTACAATTGTCATACTTTAGCACTCTCTTCTTTCTAGGATAGTTGTCTATGATGTAAAAGGGCTCACTAAGGACTTTCAAGACTCTCTTCTTGATGTTACATCTTGTTTATTGAACTAAGGATAGATTTGGAAGTAGATACCCCTTTACCCTTTTCTTCTTCAATGTCTTTTGCATGACTTTGAATAGCTGAGTGTAGCTTTGTCTACTAGTCTCCACTTTATCCACAGTGCTTTGGATGTCCTCTTTCTCTAGGCAAGACTTTTGCAAGAACTTTTTAATACATTTTTTCTTGGCCTTCCTAAACTTATTCTCAACCAACATGTTCACTACAGCTTTGGGAGAAATGATATTGCTATAGGCTTGTGATGTTGTCTCCACATTCCTCATTGGTTTGGCTAGATGGAGAACGTCCTTATCGATCACAATAAAATGATGACACACACATGGATTCATAATGCATTCATAGAATAAGAACTTGATTTGGACTTGATGCTCCTAAAACACAATAGAAGAATACAATTAGTTTAGCATGAGTGACCAATTGCTACAGTATTGTTGTTATTCTTCTCCTGCAACCTCCACTTTGAGGCTTGAGTGTCTCAATATTCTTTAGACTCCTCTATCTTTCACACAACCCGAGAGTCATTTCCTTCCATTTGGCTACATATATTTGGGTTCCAATAGTCCTTATTTTTGCTTGACTCTCCTCTAATTTTTTCCTCATTGTATCTATTTTATAGTGTAACCATTGTTTCTCTAGCTTCAAAATGTTTGAATGGCCTACTAGATGTTGAGTATAAGCTAGAAGTCCTTGACAATGGCCATCTCCAATAAACCTCAGTAATGAGAAACACAAAGAGAATGGAGGAGTGCTTATTGTAGGATCCACAAGATACAACTTATCCATCCATTCATGAATCGATATTTTTTCTACCCTTTGATATCATTGCTTCCAACATACTAAGACACCTTGTTTTGTTTGCAAACAAGTGTGTACTTATCATTCATATCAATATAGAGGTGGTATGGACATTTATGGTTACAATCAAATTACTAAGAAGTGATCTAAGCTTGCAATGGATGCAGTTTACAATCCACCAAAACAAACATTTAAAAACAAACAAGGAATATTGTGAAAGATTCATTGAAGCCAAAAAGGAAGTTTCTAAGTGGTAGCGAGGCATTGAAGGTGTCAAATGCATGTGCCGCTTTCGAGATTTGTCACGTCAATGAATGATAGACAACAAAAGCACCAAGGTACAAAAGGACAAACATTTTCTCAGATTGCAAATTCTTTTCCAATAATTTATTTAAATAAATCGCATCACAATTTCTCTCTCCTCAATTTCTTATAATTCCAAAAAGTGGCGTCAAATATCTCATAAGGCTTATACACAATCTCAAGAGGGAAAATAGAGAGCACTTCTAGTGTTATCTGAAACTTTTTTTATTAAAACCTAGTTGAGGATTGCAATGTAATGTTGTTTGTACATACACTAAATCACAAGTAGTGGCAAAAGCAATGCAATCATTTGATTATCTATTTCTTCTCAACTGTCAAAACCTATCAATCGTAGACACAGTGAATACTTCTTTAACTATAAAAAGTGTGACATTGTAAATTTATTAAGTATACCAATTGTTCAAGCTTAGAAATTTACATAGCTCAATCATTTACAATGCTTAAAGGTTTTTTCATCAAGGCTAGTAGAGAGGTGAAGCTTGAAAGCTAATCCATTGTTGCAATATTATTGCAACTTGTTGAATATTTCTTGGAAAAGAGTGATCCTATGGGAAAAATGCTTCTCAATTTCTAGGTCCACTATCTCTAGGTTTTTTTGGATCTCAACATCCATTATAATGGTGCGACTCCTACCCTTAGAATGGTCAGCCCTATTAGATATTAATGCCTCTATCTTAGCATCAACACAATTCTACATCCATAGGGTTATATCCTCCTCATAGTCATTGCTCTCAAGAATTTGCAAGATCCTATCATTACAATACATACATTTCGACTTCTTGGTCCTATCTACCAATAATATATTTCAAATAGTGTTATGCACATATTTATATGTGCTCAAATTCCACAGATTTGGAGTTGCTAGCACATTGCACCAGTGTTAAGAATCGCATGGTGGGGGACTTTGTTTGAGCTACTGCATCGCCAAGCACACACTGTACACAAGAGGAAGCTCACTCAAGAACACAAGAAGAGAGATGGATTCCAAAACGTTTTCTTGCTGATTTTTTCTTCTTCTTCCACACACTATACAATGTACACAAAGTATAGATAAGATACAACATAAAGGAAAGTGGCCTTCTAAGTCAAGCAGTGCATAACCGACTACACTAATTGACTGGCACTATATCTTTGCCAGCTATAGGTAGATGTAACAACCTAAATATAATAAGTGATAAGTCAGTGGCCATGTGAGCATCATAATGACCACCAACATGCTAAGTGTAGACATGCAGACCCATCTAGCCAGGCAGTCCATCATCAATGTCCGCATGTGTTGAGCTTGCCATCTCAACACTCCCCCTCAAGCTCAACTCTATCTCTACAACTCCAAGTAAGCTTCGGAACTTTCGAAGCTTCTCTGTACCCAATGCCTTTGTGAAAATGTCAACTATCTGATCTTGTGTGCTGATATATACCAAGTCAATCTCTTGTGCAAGTACCTTCTCTCTCACAAAGTGGTAGTGTACCTCAATGTGTTTTGTCCTAGCATGGAACCCTGGATTCCTAGCTAACTGTATGATGCTCATGTTGTCACAATGAATAACAACTAGGACCGTCTCCCTACACATCGAAATCACCTAACAACTTTTGAAGCCATACCACCTCACATGTTGCCATAGCAGCACCTCTATACTCAGCCTATGTACTCGATAAAGCAACTGTAGGTTGCTTTTTGCTACTCCATGTAACTGCTATACTACCAAGGGAAAACATGAATCTGCTAGTAGATCTTTTGTCTGACATGCTACCAGCCCAATCTGCATCTGTGTATCCAAAGACCTGTATGTCCTTACCTACCTCATAAAAATGTCCATAATGTAAAGTGGACTTCACCTACCTCAATATACGCCTAACTGCATCCAAATGAGGCTTTCTAGGCATCTGTATAAACTGATGACTGACAAGGTCAACAGCATAGCTCAAGTCTGGCCTTGTGATAGTCATGTAAATCAAACTCCCTACTATCCTCCTGAACATAGTAGGGTCCTCTATCTCATCTCCAAGATCAGCACTCAGCTTCACATTTTGCTCCAATGGTACTGAAAGAGGCTTACATGATGTCATACCATACTTGGATAACATATCCAAGCCATACTGCCTTTGGGATAGCCATATACCATCATCACATCTGATCACCTCAATACCAAGAAAGTATCTCAACTCACCCAAATCTTTCATCTCAAACTTCCTCTTCAAGAAGTCCTTAACTTCAGCAATCCCATTGTCACTGTCACCTATAATAACCAAGTCATCCACGTAGATAACTATGATGACCAAACCTGCAACTCCCTTTCTCATATAAAGTGAGTGATCAACATCAAAAATATAAAATCCGATATTGACAAGATACTCTCCAATCTTGTCAAACCATGCTCTACGTGCTTGCTTCAGCCCATAGAGCACCTTCTTTAAACTGCACACATATGTGGGATGGTCCAAATCCTCGTAACTTGCTGGCTGCACCATATACACTTCTTCTTGCAATTCACCATGCAAGAAGGCATTCTTAACATCCATTTGCTACAAGCTCCAACCTTTGGATGCTGCCAAGGCAATCAGACATCTAATAGTTGCCATTCTAGAAACTTGACTAAATGTCTCTTCATAAGCTATGCCATATGTTTAAGCATAGCCTTTTGCAACCAGCCTAGCTTTATACCTACTAATTGAACCATCTGCATTATGCTTGACTTTGTAAACCCACTTACATCCAATAGCTTTCTTACCCTTAGGTAAGGGTACCAAATCCCAAGTCTTATTGGCTTCTAATGAAGCCATCTTCTCATCCATTGCTACATCCCAATGAGCATGACCAACAGCATCCTCAAGACAAGTGGGCTCAACATCCTCAACTATTTCACCATATAAGCATAATGGTGAGCTGCATAACCTTCAAAGCCAAATCTTTTAACAGGGTATCTGACCCTACTAGATCTGCGTACCACCGAATCACTCAATGAAACCTTTACATTACTATGAGCTCTCTCTACACATGGTTTCCTGACTGAAGGAATACCAAGCTCATCATCCAAACTCTCCAAACCACTAGAATCTCCATCAAGTCCCAAATGACTGGTAGATGCATCATTATCATCCAGCACTTTCTTCTTTCCTTTGTCCTTCCTTGCAACACCTATAGATCCACCTGAAGATGTAGGACTACTTCTTAGTCTCCCAGACCAAGGGCTCACTGTAGGTATAGTACCAGATGATGTTTCTGGTCCATTAAGACTCAGTGATTCTTGTTTTTCTTTCTGCACATAGCTATCTTGATCATTATCATCATCTAATACATCATCTGTTGGTGCATACTAGCTACCCATCTCATCAAAGATAACATCTCTACTCACTCTGAACTCACTTGTGACAGGGTTATAACAACGATACCCTTTCTGCTCTAAAGAGTATCCAATAAAAATACATTTTTCTGCCTTTGGATTAAGCTTCTTCCATAGCTCATCTGGCACATGAAAATATGCAACACATCCAAATACCTTCAAGTGCGATACATCGGGCTTCTTGCCAGTAAAGCGTTCTTTAGGAGTCATCCTATGAACTACAGCTGTGGGAGTTCTGTTCATAATGTAGACAGCAGTATGGACACCCTTAGACCAAAAATGTTTAGGCATATTCTTTTCAGCCACCATTAATGCCCATGCAACTTCTGCAATATGCCTATTTTTTCTTTCTGCAACCCCATTTTGTTGTAGGGTATACCTGCAAGTAAATTGCCTCTTTATCCCATGGGTCCTCAAGAAGCCACTAAACTCATTAGAGAGGTACTCTCCCCCTCCATCTGATCTCAAGCACTTTACTTTTAAGCATGTTTTTGTTTCAATAGCTACCTTAAAGATTTGAAGTGCTCAAACACATCACTCTTTTTCTTCATGAAGTATACCCATAACTTCCTTGAACAGTCATCAATAAATGTGACAAAGTATTTGCTGCCACCAAGAGATACATTCTATGTAGGTCCCCAGACATCTGTATGCACTACATCAAGTATTTATCTACTCACTTCTCTATCATGCGAGAAGGGTTGTCTTGCATGCTTACCCAACTGGCATGCTTCACATACTTTATGCAATTCTGCAACTCTAAAAGAAGGCAACCCTGTAACCAATCCTCTGGACTGCATTAATTTCAGCCTTTGCACATTTCCATATCCAATACGTTTATGCCATATTTGAATATCTACAACTACTCCTTTTCCTTTAGCATACATAGCAGCATCCATTGCAGGAATTCCAGCATCTAAGGTGAACATGCAGCCAACTCTACTTCCTTTTGCCACCAACGTACACTTATCATTAAAGTCTTCTACAAAACAACCTTTTGCATTGAATTGGACCTACAACCCCTGCTCTACCATTTGGCCAACAGACACTAGATTCTTTGTGATTGATGGCTCATGTTATACATCTGTCAGACTCTTTGTCTCGCCATCATACAAGGACAAGGGAACCTTTCCAATGTGTGAAATTGGGTGGCATGAATCATCACCCATCTGCACATAACCTAGTTTTTGTAAGTACTACATCTCTCCAAACCATTCAACATGACTGGTCATATGATTAGATGCACCTAAATTGACATACCATACATCATCATGTGTCCCCTTTCTTGTAACTCCATTCATCATATGCTACATAACAAACAAGTACTCATTTTTGTCTTCATTCTGTCGTGAAGACGATGCACAGTTTCCTTGCTGCAATTTATCACTACGAATGTCATCTTTCTTAGTATAACAACGGGCTGCAATATGGCATGTTTTTCCATAATAATGGCAAACAATAGCAAAATTTCAAGAACCTCTATTCTTCCATCCACCTCTTCCTCTAGAGCTCTCCGTGCCTCTAAAGTTTCATCAGCCTCTTGAAACCTGCATTTCACCAAATTGCTGATTGAACTTGTTTTTCTAGTTATCGCTAGCACGTCCCATACCACGGCCTCTCGAAGAGGATCTACCATGTCTCCTTCCTGAACTTGAGTAAAATGCTTGGACATGTTCACCATTTCTTTCAGACGAATCACCCTGCATATTGATCTCTTCGGTAATCATGAGAGAGATCAGCTCATCAAATTTTGGAAATGGCTTTCGTACATATACTGAAGTAACAAATGATTTCCATGCCTTCTCATTATTGAGGCCACTCAAAGTGGATGAAACCAAATCATCATCATTAGGCATTGCATCAATCGCTGCTAAAGCATCTGCAATGCTTCTCACCTTCAACACATACTCATTGATAGACATTTTTCCTTTCTTCAAGGCATTCAACTCTTGCTTGAGTTGAATCTTTCGTGCCTTTGTATTTACTGAAAACATGCTCTCAAAAATTGTCCAAGCTGCATGTGAAGTTTCTGCATTCCTGATATGTCCCAACATGGTATTATATCAATGACTACAGATAACCAGTACATCACCTTTTTGCCTTTCGCATTCCATTCTTTCCATGCTTTCAATTCATCTACAGTCGAGGGGATACCCAGCTCTGGCTCCTTTTCTTCACCAGAAACAAACTCATAAAGGCCCTTTCCAATGAGGAAGTTCATCACACAGAACTTCCATGAAGGGTAGTTATTCTTGCCGAGCTTCTCAATAATGGGATTTCCAATGTTCTCTGTCATTATCACAAACAAGGATACAACACAACAAGTTAGTCTTCTGCAATCTTTCACAACACATGCATAGCAATACACCAAGCAATCTTTTTCACTGATTGCTTAATAGTACATGAATCTACAACCTGCTTGTAGATAAAACTTATGTTTTCTTCTTGCAAACACCTCAAAAATTTACAGATTTGAAATATGTAACCTGTGAACCCACTTTCAATCAATACAGTCGAAATCACAGTGTACCCTAAAACTGTTGTCCGCAACCTTGCAACTCTAAAACGGAGCTTAAACCGGACTCAGATGCCCAAAATCATTGCGGGAAAGTCCTAAAGGGCCTATTTTCAAAATATACAGTGCTGTGCTCGCATACCAAATCTCACAGCAATCTGAGATTTTCACTCTACCCTGCTTCTAGTGCCTCCACAGGCACTATCCAAGAGAGAAGAGTGGAAGAATGGGAGAGCTTCTTACTAGTTGGTTGCTTACTCTAACCTTTCTTTTTCTCCTTCACTTTAGCCTTCAAAATCAACCTCTCTCAGTGGTGCGGCTTTGATACCACGTCAAGAATCGCGTGGTGGGGGCCTTTGCTTGAGCTGCTGCGCCAAACACACACTGTATACACAAGAGGAAGCTCACTCAAGAACACAAGAATAGAGATGGATTCCAAAACATTTTCTTGCTGATTTTTTCTTCTTCTTCCACACACTATACAATGTACACAAAGTATAGATAAGATACAACATAAAGGAAAGTGGCCTTCTAAGTCAAACAGTGCATAACCGACTACACTAATCAACTGGCACTATATCTTTCTCAGCTGTAGGTAGGTGTAACAACCTAAATATAATAAGTGATAAGTCAGTGGCCATGTGAGTGTCATAATGACCATCAACATGCTAAGTGTAGACGTGCGGACCTATCTAGCCAGGCGGTCCATCATCAATGTCTGCATGTGTTGAGCTTGCCATCTCAACAACCAGTACATATACTACAAGGGGTCCCAAATCTAGACAACCAGTACATATACTACATGGGGTCCCAAATCTAGACAAATATCCCCTATATTCATGGTCTACCACTTCCACGTTGGTTTCTCATTGGCCATCCCTTGCATAAAAAGATTAAAGAATGAACCTTCTCTTATCCTAAAACTTGAGATCTCCTTGACATATTCTTTGATTGGAATTCTTCTCTTGTAAGTTGTGAGATCAATCTCCTCACTCTCGAGAAGAGCACTTGCCATATCCATAACAGTTTTTCTAGACTAAAGGGCTTGTATCCCATGACCCCTATTTATAATATAGCCTAGGGAGGTTAAGGGGGATGTATGTCATTACAAGAGGGTGCCACATGGTAGGACATGTATGTCAAAACATGGCATGATATACATGTTAACACATGGCACACTGACATCAGCAATGATCTAAATGATTATGCAAATATCTTCTAGAATGTTTTAGAATGGTCTCAAATCTTTTTGAATCTTCTAGAAAGTTCATGGAACCCACAGTTGTATATCAACCTCATCTTTCACATAAAATATATTGGCCACAGTAGTATAGGAATCAACAATCACCTTGGTGTGGCTCCACAAATCTAGACCTAGTACACATTATCTCACCCATGTTCTTTGAACATATTTTAGCAACACCTTCCTCTAAGATGTCTTTCAAGGTATTTGCCATGGCTTTGCAACAATGGAGTCTTTAATCTCCTCAAGGAATCTAAACTCTATTGCATTATCCACCGATTCATCCATCCCTTTTCCATGTTTGTTGCCCTTTTATCCATGCTACATATATAATAGCATACACATTGTACATTAGTATATGGTATATATCAATCATAGAACCCCCACTAGTTGTCTTCTTTTAGATAACTAGAATGTAATTATATTGCCTTGTCCCTCACTTGCACACTTTTCTTAGCCTCTTAGTCATATATGTTCATGCACGAGAATGTCTCTACCACAATACCCTTATTTCAAAGCAAAGGCTCTAAAGTGTAAAAGTGGGTATAAAATTATGTCTTTGTAGGAAGCTTTAGCATGCATGACATCCATGCCCAATAAATGTCAAAGCACTTGACCTCTCTTTGAAATAAGCTTGACAATTTTTTCACAATCATTAATAACATTATCAAACCAAGCAATACTCTTCTTTTCATACTAATCTTTCAATACTAAAATTATGCAAGTGCATGTTACAATCGTTGTAAAGGTAATCTATGGATAATACTCTTGTATAAGTCTGATGCTATTTTTACAATTATTTTCATTATCCATAACTACTTGCACCAATGGTGATGCCCTATCTTTTGAATGATTTTACATAAAATCTCTACAACATATTCCCCTTCTTCTTTTTTTGCTATATATGGCTTTTACGAATGTATCCCCCCTCGAGGAGACCAACATGATGTTTATTTAGTACTTATCCTTGAACATTGGACCAATTATCTGATACAATGGTACATCTAGTCATTTCTATCATAGATCAACCCACTATTTCACCTCTGAGTGGCACTTATTAAGAAGGATATGCCATATTGAGTGATAAGACATTGAGAGAAATTTAGAGCCAAACTTTTCAATCTTCCTCCATACATATTTCTAATTATCATTATCCACAATTGTCATTATATGGGTAGAAAAAAAGATAGTCCTAGCCAACTCCATTTGTGCTTCTTCTAAAAGTTTTACACAACAAAATCATGGACACTCACAGAGTTCAATAAAGGAGACATGTCACCTATGAACAAAGAATCTTACAAAACCCCCTATCTACAACTCTTGCAAGAGTCATATGACCCTGATTTTTACAAGTATATGATGTATCGCAAAAAAATTATTGTGTATCCTATTTTTTAGATATAGTATTTTGTATTATATTTAGGTATAAGTTTTTTTATTCTTCTTAGCATGCATGTATATATGTATATAAATAATTGGTTCAATCTATCTAGCATTATTTTTATTTTCACAAAGTAAGAGTACAAGTTGCAAACTATCTAAGTTAGGCCATGACCACACTAATCATGGTGTCCCTTCAATGGCAACCCATGAGGACATAACCCAAACACCATGCTTAATGAAAGTATAAAGAAAGCCTTATATTTGTGTGTGCCAAGAAAGCTTGGGACACTAACACAAAATCGAAAACTGCAAGCTACAACCATTGAAGTTAGATGCATGACCACACTAATTATGGTGTCTCTTAAGTGCCAAGCCATGAAGATGTGGAAGCTAGACACCATGCTTAGTGTAGACATAAGGAAAGCCTTGTCTCTTCCTGCATAAGTGTAGGTATAAGGATAACATTATGTCTATGTGTGCCAAGCAAGGCTTGGGATACCAACACAAAGTGAAAAACAAAAGCTATAACCACTTACTTCAAATACATGACTACACTAATCCATGGTGTCCCTTTAGTGCTAGGCTATGAAGGATGTTGGTAGGTGAATTGGGTAGTCGGCCTCTAACAACCACCAAGACAATACCACATGATAAAGACCGAGGATCTCACCTCAACAAAACCCACGAAACAACACCATTGAACACATTATCAAATATTGTTTATCACTCACTCCTCACTAAGTCCAACTCAACACTTAAGCATCTTAAACCTTCAAGCTCAAATTTTACCATTTTTAGAGAGAATCTTATGTTGAAACAACCATGGCTAAGATTCTAACAACACGAGCTTTCAGATTCACACAACTTCCATTTTTTAGGGATGGCAACCCCACGCAACAAACTGCCCCACAAAGCATGGTTGCCTCAATCAGTGCAAAACCAGTTGTAGATCCTTTCTATTCTTCTTTTCTCAGAGCACACATAAATACAATCCAAATACACAAGTAATCAAAGCTTCGTACAACAAATTTTCATGCCCATTTAGCTACTACAAGCATTTCGCTGCTGTAGACATTCCATTACTGCAAGAAAACAAATTTTACACCGATATAGCAATGGATAATCATGATGAATTTCATGGGAAACCAAGTTGGTGATGTAGATGATGCTCAATTTATATGTCTCCTCATAAAGCACAGAAATTGCATCATAGAGCACTACACAAAATAGTTTATAACTTTCTAACCAAATCTCGGATCGCCAAGCTTCAAAAAGGAAATTTGTAGCTCTCTTTCCAATCTATAACTCTTTAGGCAACTCAAAGCCAAATTCTTTGATCTATTGTCCTGAAACAACTATGCACATCCTGCATAGTATGCAGCCGTAAATTTTTGCATTATCTATACAAGAAAACACAACTTCTCTATTCCAAAAGCACAAACTTGCAAATGGGAAGACACTTCTTTTTATTTTAGATTGTCATTTCAGTATACCACCAGATACATCTCAGCATATCTTGCGTTGATGAAGAGTTGTGGGAGCTTCGAACTTTATGAACTCCGATTCATCATTTTCCTGGCTACAAATCCTTCCAGATTTCTCGAGAGGGGGGGGGTCACTCATGAATATATGTATATATAACGTGAGTTTAAAATAAGGGGTTTTTAAAATACCATTTTTATACATTTGTTACATACAAAAGGGTGTCATATAAAGGGGTTACTTACAGATTGAATAGAAAAGGGTTGTGTTTTATTCAAGAAAAAATCACAGATTAGGATATTTATAAATAGGCCATGAACGCATGTTATATAGAGAATATATATATAGTGAACCCCCCGAGCTAGGTTTCCACTAACTCGAGTCCATGCATTCAACATCTGCCCATAATACATATTCCCTGCATATCCAATTTCAAATGTAGAGACCCTTTGCTTCCATTCTTCTCTACTGTATCGGAAGCCTCACGCAACAACTAACATACATCACTCTCAACATGATGAGAAACAACCCTCTATTATCTTTCACTCATATCCATACATCAGAACTAATCTACATACTCTCTGCCCCATGTAGAAGTAGAAGAAAACAAGACAAAAAGAAGACTCTTGTTACCATCATCTCAAAATTGAGAACTCACATCAACCCATTGGCTTCAATCGCCTTGCCAACATGCTCCATGGCTCCAATAAATTCAACTTCACGCCCTCTTTCTTCAAATTTCTCCCTTCTCTTCAAGCTGTAAGATTCTTCTCTCCCTCTCTTCCTCTCTCTTTCTCTCTCTCTCTCACTCTCACACTCATTGTGTTGTGTCGAACACTTCTCTCCCTTTCTTCTTTTTTTCTTTTTTAAAAAGCTCCTCAAGTTTTTGCTTTTTTCCCTATTTTACTAATCAGCCCCTTGCTTCCCCTTAGTTGCTAGATGGCAAACATGCCCCTTGCCATGTAGAATTCCACTCGAGGACTCAAAATCAAAAGTGAGAACACATTTCCTTCTCTTCCTACATGAGGCACATGTCTTAAAATTGAAATGTCACATCCACGTGTTGAACATGCATGGTACCACTTGGGATTTCCATCTATAAACATAACTGTTGCTAGGGGTAAGTGTTAGAAAGACAAAAAAATGATATTTGCATGTGTTACCCCACTTGACTCCACAGAGCATCATGTCCTCGATCACTCATTTTCACTCACCAATGTGAGACCCAAATACCATACTTAGTGCAGGCATAAGGAAAGCCTTATTTGTGTGTACCAAGCAAGGCTTGGGACACCAACACAAAGAAAAAGTACAAGCTATAAATCACTTAAGCCAGATGCATAGCTACACTAATTCATAGTGTCCCTTCAGTACCCACCCATGAGGATATGGAACATAGACACCATGCTTAGTGGAGGAAGAAGGAAAGCATTGTGTCTATGCATGCTAAGCAAGGCTTGGGACAGTGAAAAATACATGATGTAAACTACTTAATTTAGATGCATAACTACACTGAACCATGGTTTCCCTTCAATGCCAATCCATGAGGACATAGGACCCAAACACTATTCTTAGTATAGGCATAAGAAAATCCTTGTGTCTTTATGTGCCAAGCAAGGCTTGGGACACCAATACAAAGCAAAAAGTACAAGCTATAAACCACTTAAGTCAGAGGCATCACTACACTAATCCATGGTGTCCCTTTAGTGCTAAGCCACAAGGACATTGTTATGCAATTGGTTGCTAGGGATAAACCTCATAGGCATGCATTGTTGATATTTTAAGAAGCATTGGTGGAGGCTAAATCGAACTAGAACAACCCTAACAGTTTCTTGCAAGTTTGGAGCCCCAAGAGGAACACCAAGGAAAAGGGAATTCTCTTACAAGAAAATCTATCTTGTAACATCAACAAGCTTTTGTTTCATTCTTTTGATCATCAAAACAAAGAAAATAGCAATTCTTCATGCAGCATCATACTAGATTTCTCCCACGGATTTGATAGAATCAACCATAATCTTCAACATCTTCATAAAATTCTTCAATATAACAAAGAACACAAAGGAATACATCATCTTTGAATGGAAATCAATCACATATTATTCATCTTCAATGTCTTCATAGTTCTCTCTCTCAATCTCTCACATATAGTTACAATGTTTTGATAGAATTGGCTATCTCTGGCTCTCTCTCTCTCTATCAATAGTACATCATATCCTCACTACAATGCTCTCATAATAACTCTCAATAATCCTTCTTAGGTCGTGGATGCACCTCCCAAGAGGTATGTTTGATATGAAGAGTCACCAGAGCCACTACAGTGTCTTTTCACAGCTCACTACTGTCACTGTCACTTAGTCTTCTTTTCAGTCTTCAGCAGCTACTTTTTCCACTTGTTTTAGCTCTTTTGAACTTAGATTCATCCTTTCCAAAGGTTAGAAAACTTTCCCACAGTCACGTATACATTCTACAAAACACTTATAGAAGGTCTACAGAATAGCTACAGTACAGTTACAGTACAGAGACAAAGCAGAGACAGAGGCTCTACAAAGGGTTTACAGAAGGTCATCATAACCTCATAACTCATACTTAAACCATTCCATACTATCAAAAACTATTCAATAAGCTTCCAAAATATCTCAATCTTCATCAATCATCAATCCATGCTTTATACAGAAGACAATCAGAACAAAACAGAAGGTATACAGAACCAATTAGAACCTCAACAAAACATCATAGAGCTTCATATCTCTACTGAGAATCATCATGAATTTCCAAAAAATAATCAATATCATCCAAAACACTCTCAAATACTTCCTTTAGCAACCATACATCACTCTAAATCCATCAAAAATCAATCATTCAGTCCTCAAAAACAACAAAAATCAGTCAAAAATCCAGTCTTTTTCCACTCTCAACATATCCCCACACTTAGAAAGGAAGCGTCCTCGCGACCTAAGGAAAAGAAGAATATGAGTTCACTAAAGAGCTCAATTTTATCTTCCATCGGATCTTCAATAATCTCTCCAAACCACGACCCCAGCTTATCACCTGTATCTGATAGAAAATACTACTAAAGGAAAACTTTCGTTATTCATTAACTCTTCTGATCAATCATTTAAAAAATTATAACAAATTTGTAAAGGATATAAGAGGTTTTCTTCAGCTTTCCACCATAGGCTTTCCATCCACCATCAATCTTTTGAAAAGAGCTCTTGAACAGATTATTCTCAATCAGCACGAACGTATCACACATATATATTACAACACACACACATAAACACTAACACAACCATCTGAATGACACTTCCAAAAAGAGATATATATCATTAAAAATCATCCAAGATACATTGCAAAGGTATCAATGAAGATGATCCCTTTTGAAGGCTTGGTGGTTTCGAAAACGATCCATGGAGAAGGATTCATCTACAAATGTCTTTGGAGGATTTTGAAAGAACTGCAAGCAGCACATCCTTTCTAGCAAGACAAGGTATCTGCTAGGGAGACATAGGGCATCCAACTGGTGGGAGCCAATGTTCACATTGACATTCATACAAAGTTTTGGAATGGCATTTTGATCATTATGGGAATGCCTATGCATATATGCTAGATACCAAGCAAAATGAGCTGTCAATCTCACTGAAGGATCTAGAAATTGTGAATATTGGTGAGAAAAATGAATCTCCTGGAATTATTGGCCAGTTTATCTGAGGTCCTGTAAGAGAATCAGTCGAGCTCTATCCTTGTCTTCTTGGAATCTGCTGATCAAACCATTCATATTCACTAACCAACTGAGGGATGGGTAGGCAAAATCATAAAAGGAGGAATAGGTTAAAGAAGGAGTGGCTGAAAATTTTAGGGAATCAGTTAGGAAGGGTGTCAATTGATAAATAGGAAAGGTAGAAGATATATGGATAGATGGAGAAGGGCATGGTGGAGAAGGGGAAAATACTCTATCTTCGATAAAAGAGCAATATGTAAATATTGGAATTTGAGAAAAAGATTGAGGTTGGAAAAGAAGGGGTAAGACTGTTGTTGAATTGGTTTGATAAAGGGAAAGATAGGTATCATAACGGTGAGCCATTTGTTGGTAGTACAATAGGCTAGGAACAGAGAGACCTAAGATAGATCTTCTCTGATAGGCATCAAAAAAGGTTGAATCAAATGGATTGTTTTTGGAAAGGTGAGCTAAGAGATCCACCCTCAATTGGTTAGTGCTCTGTACATAGGTAGAAGTTGTGTTCTGACGTTGATTCAAGGCCACAGAATCAATCATTGAGTGCTAGGAATTATCAGGGAAAGTAGCCACTGTTGAGGAGTAACTCTAGAATATTTCATCTATCTGCAACTCCAAATAATTGACATACAAAACAACTTGTAAAACCACATCTCCCACATACTAGGCCCTATCTACTTCATCTGGAATCAACAAATCTCCCCGTAGATACATATATGACAGCAACATGGTATCCGTCGTCACAAAATCTTCAAAAACCATATGGACCACTTCTGTGAGTAACTCAGGAGACCAAGCCCCACTCCAACCATCCTTGGGAAGAGGAAGATCCATCGTTGAAAGCTTCATGTAAAAGGCCAACTTCTGCAATTGATAGTGGACAAAGAAAGAATGGTCCAAAGGAACATATTCTTGGAAATGCTCAAATGTAGACCATAGCAAATCCATCCTGGACTGCAATCGTTCCACTTTATCTTGGAATAAAGGACACAAGATAGCCTATCTCTGGAGAACTGCCAAGTCGTGCTTTGAAAGAGAAGGGATCAGTGGAACATTAGGGCTTGGAGGAATAGACCGTGACTGTGCCAGTTGGTCTTGCAACTGCTTGATTTGGGAAGCTTGTGATTCCACTGTGTCATTAACAGTCTGTAAGGCTGAGAGTTCTGCATCTAAAAGAGTTTGAAACTCTTGCGCTTCTTTGGACATCCTCTCCTTCTCCTCTGAGATTCTAGTGGCCTCTGATTGAGCTTCGATTAACTGAATCTTCAAAGAAGATATCTCTTCTCTTTGGGTCTCAATCATGTGGGTTTGTTGCTCCATCTACTTAAATAGATCTGCTAGTGTGTCTTTGGCAGAGGCTAACTCTGATGTTGCCTTATGCAACTGGTCTTTGGACTGCATCAGTTCTTCATAAAAGGAAGCATACAGCTGTTGAACACAGGCTGTCCACTGAAAGTTCAATTGAACTCTGGATGTCTTTACATAGGAATGGAATGGCATCTTCTGACACTAGACTATTCAGTGAAGGGACTGATATGTCCAAGGAACCGTCTCTATGTGCCCTGAATAGGTTGTTACATGTGAGATAAGCAGGGAGGTCACTGCCAGATGTAGCAAGAATTGGAACAAAATGAAGAACTGAAGGAGCTTTATCTGCCACCCGCTTCAAGTGTTTTCGCTGAATGACCAGGGGAGGAGGAGAATCCAGATCCTCTATATCAATAGATTTTGACTCTTCTAAAGGTGGAGGAGGAGGTACTGGATCAGATGGAGGAGGTGGAGGCACACCCTTCTTTAAGCCTGAGTATGTCAAGAAAGCAGACAGGAAGGATCCATAGGTGACGTTTGTGACATTGCCCCTGGTTACTTTGACGAAATGTTGATCCATCTTTGTGAGTAGGTAAGTGGTGCGCAGATCGGATGCTGTACGCTTGCGTAGTGAATGCCGGAAGGTCCCCAAGAACAATAGAACTCTACTTTTTGCACAAATTACAAGGTAAAAAAGCATGAATGACATGAACAAGAAACCAATTGGGTGCAATCTCCCCCCATGCCTTATGTGAGCGCTCCACAAAGCATGTATCTTATATATTATTCATCTTCAAGCTCAAATAATAGCCCAAATTACAAAATAGCAAGCTTTTAGCTTTTGAGTTTTCTTTAACACAAAATAGGAATAAAGCTAACGGACGATACCCAAAGAGTCTGGCATGCCCAATACAATGTCCGAGTAGAAATAACATAATCGTGCGCCCATGCGCATACAAAATAATAATAAATATCCAACGCCTCAATAAATAGGCGTGACAAAATATAGGTGTGGCGCCTATCAAAATATAAATGATAAATCGAATACTCACTATCCTCCAATGCTTTCCTCCGCCACTGCTGCTATCTCTACACATCAACTGAAGCATTCACAATCTTTAGTAAAATAATACAATTAAACTGACAAAAGTGAATACCTAGCAGTCTTCAGCTACATAAATAAATCAACTGGTTAGAAATAAATCCTAACCTTAATTTATTACGAGTGCGCACTCTAAACTCATAAACGTTTATTAATTTAATATGCATTTTGCAGAATCACCCGCTATGGAATCACCCATGTATACACTAAATTAATGAAACGTCCGAAAAGGACAGGCGTCCCCATCAACTTCTCGCACAAAGAATCCACTTTGTGTATGAGCCCCGATCATCAAAGTTTACGAAATCCACCGTAAAACCTCACGGAATCCACCGTGGCACGGAATCCACCATGAAATATGCCTCCTGGCATCATACCCCTGGGGTGGGATAGCAATTGACCTCAATTGCTATCAGCTCAATGTGGAGCTAACAAAGTGGGGAAAGCATTTAAGTCTCTAGCGTGCATCCATTGTGCTTCTTCTACAGGATGGTTCTTAAATTTAACTAGATATCTAGAATATCTTCGGCCAGTTCTAGTGGTCATAAAATCAGTGTCTATGATAGCTTCAGGTTCAAGTATTTCAGTCTCTTCCTCTAACAAAGGTGGGTTTTCATAAACAGGGTGTACAGGTAATTGGCCTCTAAAGGGTCTTAATAAACTAATATAAAATGTATTGTGAATTTTCCAGTGAGGTGGTAATTCTAACTTGAATGCATTGTGATTAATTTTTATGAATGATCCTAAATGGTCCATAGAATCTAGGGGCTAATTTAACAACTGGGTGTCTATCTACACTTT